>NC_135663.1:55856088-56156088 GCF_964188315.1 Podarcis muralis | reverse complement strand
CAGTTTGCCGCCTTTGCCTCTTCCCAGGGAGCTGTGGTACATAACGTAGAATTGTGAACAAAGTTTTCTTTGAGGACGGCATAAGGGCACTTCCCCGCAGGGAAATGGCTCCCCGCTTTCAAAGTTCTGTGGAAATCCTAAACTGGGCTACGTCTCACACGTCTCTCCATCACTTGGGGACTGGCAGATACTTCTCCGCTGCATGTGGTCTTTCTGCAGACCACGGTTTGAGGGAGAGGGAGATGTGTTCCCATTAATCTTCCCTTGAGCAGCTCTGCAATTAAGGCCACTCTTGCAGGGGCTGGGAGACAGTGGGCGACCTTGAGGAGAGCAGCCAGGATGAAAGGGGACTCCCAATGCCCCCTTTCCCCGTTCTTTGCCTTGGGTGTCTTAGAGAAAGCAGCAGGCAACTTTATCCTTGCACAGAAGACAGAGGAGCGATAGAAACCCACATATCGTTGGCTTAGAGTGGAGCACATCTGCATGTTCAGGACATGTCGCCGTGGTGCTGATCTGTGAGATCCAATATGCTCATGCAGGTGCAGCTGATTCATGTGGTGCACATGTACCTAGGTTTCAGATCTGGCTGGACTCCTGCCTGTCTAAATGCTGGACATGTATGACTGTAGGCCCTATGCTACCTACCTACCTATCTAGGTAGGTAGCACTTTCCCGTCAGATGGTCCTCAGGGCTGCTCCAAGAGCACTGTTTCCCATGCATGCTTCCTCTCATGTGCCACAATGTCTCCTGTGCCTTCCCCTGGCTGCTTTTAGGAGCCTGGTAAAACTCAGCCTTTTTGGATAGACAGCGAATACTTTTTGATAATTGGTCTGCTGCATTCTATTAATCACCAGTAGGGGGTGGTGTGTATGCAAGATACCATTTTATTGAACAAGGCTAAAAAGAAGCTGGTGATGAGTTTGGGGTGTGCGTGTGCGTCTTTGTATACACAGTGCATTCTGTATGATCAGCTATTTTTTAAGCATTTGCTCCAGGGTGGATTAAACGTGTAATAAATAAATAAATATAAGGGACAGCCAACACTTTCCTTCTCCTAGCTACTAAGCTTTGTTGGCACCCCTGCTAGTGATGCAATACCAACTTAAAGATGCTGGTATTATTAAAAAGAGACCTCTCTTCCTTCTGCACATGAGGTTGAACGCATTGTGTGTTTGGGGTGTAGAGGGCTCGTGAGCATGATGCATTTGGGCTTCTTCTACGAGAATCAGGAAAACACAGCAAAAAAGAAGCTCAGAGGCTGCTTTAAGTTGCAAAGAAGCAAATGAACTGTAGTCACTGATCTCTCCCCTACACTGATCACATTTGCAGGACAAATTGAGGTGTGTTTACACAGAAGTTCCTACTAAGTTTGATGGGACTTACTTTCAGGTATGCAGGCATAAGATTGAAGCCTAAGGTTCTAAGCTCCTTTTCGGGCAGGGGCTGCTTCTGTTAATTTGTAGAGCATGGTGAGTGTGTGTGACTGAAACTAATGCTAAGAATGGTTAAATAATATTAACAACAGCAGCAGAAGTAGGTGGTCATGCCAAGGTCTCAAAGATGAACACTTGATTTACTGATTAGCTCAGGTGAGGACAGACCTGATTGGTTTTGCGTAGTCTACTTTTTCACCCTAGAACCTGCCTGTGCTCTGCCTCTGTGTTTTACAATTACAGAACTGCTTTGGCTGGGTCAAACCAAAGCCGACTTATCTCAGCAATCTTTGCAAGCAGCCCAGATACCAGAAATTTGCTGTGGCCCCACCAGTGGACCATGCCATTTCCTGATGTACCTGCAACACTAAGCTCACTTACCTGGGAGTAAGTCCCGCTGAATTCAGTGAGACTTAATTCTGAGCCGACATGGTTAGGATTTTGGCCTTAATGCTCATAATACCTATATTTTGTTGACTATCTATCTATCTATCTATCTATCTATCTATCTATCTGGTATCCAGAAGTATTGCTGGCTCTAAACCTGGAGATTCTGTTAGCTCTCATTTTTGCCACCAGGGCATAACTTTGGGGCAAATGCCAGAAAGACCTCCAAATGCAGCAGGGCTGGCTTACCATATTTTGAAGCAAGCAGAGGAATAAACAATATGATTAAAAGGATCTGAAATTACATAACTGCACCACTGTTAGCCACCATGTCTAATAGACATATTCTCCATGATAGTGCCTAATCTCCTTGGAAAGCCTTCACCTCATCCAGTGGCCCATCCCACAAATTAATTCTATCCTATGTGAAGGATCTTCTGTTGTCTGTCCTGATTCTCCTGGCAACCCGCATTTCTGGATGATCCCTAGACCAAATTCTAATGTTACAGAAGAGGAAGATGGGGGAGGAAGCCCATTTGACCCACTTTTCCAGAATGTGAATAATTTTGTAAACTGGTATCATGACCCTCTTTGTTGTTGGGTTTTCTGAACCAAAAAGTCTCCAAACATCAGCACTTACTCTTGAGGAAAATGGCCCCAACCTCTAATTTTTTGTTTGTTTGCCCTTTGCAGTGCCATAGGGTGTTCTGTGTTACCTTTCTTGAGATGAGCTGGTAAGATCTGTTCAGACTATTCTAAATGCAGCCGCCGCAGTTTTCTATGAAGGCATTTTGAAACAGGCTCTCTTGGTTTCCACTTCTTAATCTCTTGCAAGGATTTCGCTTCCTGCCTCTCCAGTTGCCATACACTGAGTTGACATTTTTATTCAGTTACCAGCCATGCCTCCGATATCTCTTTCCTGATTAGACCTAGTTGGCTCTGATCCCATCATTGTATTTGTGAAGTTAAGATTATTGGGCAAGCAGGGGAGGAATGCACATAATTTTGCAGTCATACTACTGAGCTTAATTTGCCATATTAGTACTATTCCTATCCCCCACCGTTCCCCTCAGTTTGGAGAGATCCCTCCTTGGATAACTCTTTGCAAAGTTGGCCATTTCCTTATGACTTCAGCTCATTTATGGAAACCTTTTATGGAGCTTATGTCTTCTCACAAAGGCCTGCCTGAAACCTGATTAAAACAGTGTCTCCTCCTAACTTCTATCTGAAATGCAGCAGACTCAGCCTAGCAGTGTAACGCTATCTTTAAAAAAAGGTTTCTGAAATCTTATTTGTGTGGGGGACCTACTATTTTATTATGAGAAATTGCTTCTGGCTTTAGAAAGAATACTTGGATCAAAACAGCAACGAACTCGCTAGCAGCACAAATACTTCTCCACCTGAAATCTATCTCTCTTGTTTACGAAAGCACAGTACGGCCAGGCTTTGGAAAGATCAGTTAGTGATTCCTGATGTGGTTTGGTTGCCTTGCCAAATGAAATCGAGGCAGGGCAAAAAAAAAATGTTGCTTAAAATTTCACTTTAAAGAAGCAACGAGATGCTGCAAATTTTATACATCTTACTCCCACAAATACAGAAAGCAGGGAACTGAAACAGAGAAAAGGAGGATGCGCCAGCATTCTTAGGGGGAATACCACAGTTTACAAAAGTGTATATATCTATAATATATGCCAAAAATAAACACAAGGAAATGGCAGACAAAACCAGAACCAGATCCACGCAGTAAAGACTGAATATATGCAAAATATTGAGTCAGCTAGAAAAGAGGAACTGAAAACGGGTCTGAATGGATAGAATGCCCTCTTTGAAAAGAATAGCTGGCTAAAATCCTGAACAGGAGTCCTCTTGTTAGGGGAGAGGATGCTCTGCAACCACAGTAGAAAAAAGCAAAGAACTATTTGCCTCTTGGGGAGATCTTTCAGGTAGCACTTTCATTCTTCATTCCCCACAATCAATGACCTCGTGCTAGGATCTGAGTGCACTGTGCTGCATACCTGAAGCCTTTAATGCAAAGTAATACCTGCCTTACTCAAGTCTTGATCATCCATGAAGAGGCCAGATTGATCTGGGACTTGTGTCGTACGCTGGGCCCCAAGAATAGAGAAGTTGGTTATCCCTGGTTATCTATGGCCTGGAGCAAAATCTCACTCCTCTTGCAACCGTTTGTTGATCCCAGGTTATTGGAGACACTGTAACAGGACCTGCCATCTAATTTTCTGGGTAGTTTGGCAATAAGCTTTTCATTTGCTAAGAGCATTATGGATTTTTATTTGTAAGCATAAAGCTTATGTTAAGCCCCCTTTTCTGAGTCCATTTAAAAGTTAGAGTTTCATTAAGCACTTAGCTACAGAGGAACCGTAATAAAGCTCACTGCTGAGTCTCTCTTTGAATGTGTGTTGTGATATTTTCAAAGGTGCTGGGCACATTGGAAAGGTCACTTGATACAAAACTGAAAACTAGGAAGGGGAGGCGCTTCACCTTGCTAGTCTCTGCACGAATTTGCGATGAAACAGATCAGAACAAAAATGAGAGAGATGGAAAGCAAGTTTTCATCCAGAGATCTGGGGGTTGATGTGCTTTTGCTTTGATCTTCCAGCTTCCGTCTCCAATGCATATATGAACTTTCATACTTTTAATTCACAAATCCGTGGTGTTTTGTTTCAAAGGAGCACCGTCATAAAAATTAACTAGGGCTGTATTGCGCTTACCTGGAAGAAAGCCCCAGTGAACACAGTGGGACTTCCTCCTGAGTAAGCATGCATAACACTGGGGTGCATGTTGAATGTGTCCAAATCCTTTGCAGTGCAGCCCTTTGCATTAGCAAAACCACTTTGCAATTTTTAAATGTGTGTCCCTAAATGCACAGGCATTTTCTCTGTGAACAGCTAAGCATGTGCATGTTTTGCATACATGCCCAGGAGCACATCCTTAAACTCTTGGCTAATTAAACTAAAATATTACCTACTACTTTCTGGTTCATAACCACTAGCATAAGTTAAAATTCGCATATCTCCCCTAAGCATGCTCTCAAAAAGCATCAAAGTGTGTGTAAGAGTGCAGACTCATGTGGATTTTATTTGGCTTACTTTTGAGTAGACATGATTAGGGTTGCAGTGTAACTCCCCTGCTGAAATCAGCACAATTTAAATGTACTTAACTTTTGACTGGATCGTACCTAGTGATTGTGAAGTGCAACAGAGTAGCCATATCAAGTCGGGGAGATCCAAAATGGTTCCCTGCAGATGTTGCTGGAATCCAGTTCCCTTCAGTTCAGTCAGCATGGTCACGGATGATGGGAGTTGTAGTTCAATGCCACCTGGAGAGCACTCCATTGGCTAACCTTGCTCAAATGGAGAACAAATCCAAGTGATCTTGCATATGTGCATATGTGCCCATGGAAATATACTTACACAAACGTTCACTGTATAGTTTGAAATAGTTAGCTGACAATCGGATGAGCTGCTTTTTGAAGGCTTGTACGCCTGTGTGCTTTGGCTCACTACACAGGCATGAACTGACTTTGAACCACTCCTTAAATAATGACACAAAGGCAGCAAGTTTGGGATCTGAAGGCAATGGAAGAGAAGCATTCACATGTGAAGCATGTGTCCCACACTGATCCTGCTCCTATTGCTATAAATCTCGCGTTTGCATTTTCCACTCTTTATGGCGCAACTCTTGCAGCATCTTTTATTTCCATTCCTCTCCCATTTGCAATCATTGAAATATGTCTATCGGTCTCAGATGGCAGGTGATTGTGCTTTATAGGGTGTGTAAAACATCATCTTGACATTTTTTTCTGGATGAATAGACTATGCAAACCTATAAAAAAAGAATCTTTCAGGTGATATTATTAACTTGAGGTAATTAACAACACCAGTGAAAAGCAGCATTTCTACCTGAAAGTGACAATTCTAAGAAGGAACAGCAAGTTCTAACAGATCGATCCTGTGCACATTTACTTAAAGGCCCTTTGAGTTCAAGGAAATGAAATGTAGGATTGCAAATATGCTAGTTTTAGTTTTTGGTGGTACGTTTGGTCTTGCAAGCATGTTAACGGTTGACTGCTGGTGAAGCTATTGGTGAAAGCACTCCTACGATCTCAATGTATGGGCGGCCACACGTGGAGGCAAGGGATTTTTCCAGTACCCCATCCTCTAGCCATGATGAGCTTTAAAGGTCCCTGTGAATTGGGCCTGGAAATAGATCAAGAGGCAGTGCAGCTGATGAAGTGCTAGCATGACATCTTCATCGCTCCTGGTCCCAGTTAGCTGTCCAGCAGCTGCGTGGTTAACTAACAGCAATTTCCGAATGCTCTTCAGAGGCAGCCCCATATATGTGGGTTATAGCAGTTTAGCACAGAGGCTAACAGAGCATGGCACATTGGAATTAATATGAAAAAGATGTCTGCCTTTTGAAAACATAGACATGCTCCAGGATGATGGGGATTGCCGCATAACAACATCTGGAGGGGCAAAGGTCCCTCACTCCTGATACAGGGGCTCCTTTAGCACCCAGAACCCAGAACAAATTGTCTCTTCCATTGGACCTATCTCTGACCACCCTTGCTGTCTGCTAGGGCTTACCTTCATGTGGATGTACACTCCCTGCTGATCAGTTTTGGTCCTTCTTATCTCACTCTTACAGTTGTATCTTGGTTGTCGAATGGCCTGTGATTCGAACGTTTTGGCTCCCAAACGCCGCAAACCCGGAAGTGAGTGTTCCAGTTTGCGAATGTTCTTTGGAAGCTGAACGTCCGATGGGGCTTCCACGGTTTCTGTTTGGCTGCAGGAAGCTCCTACAGCCAATGAGAGGGCGTGCCTTGCTTTTCAAATGTTTTTGGAAGTCAAATGGACTTCCGGAATGCATTCTGTTCGAGAACCAAGGTACGACAGTATATACTAAAATGTATCTAGGTCACATAGCAGCCTGTTCAGGGCACTGTGAAGACAAACTGGTAAATCAAGCCTGTCACTGTAGGCAGGTGGTTTGCATCAGGGCAACATGGATCAACAAGAAATAAGGCAGTTCACTAGAAAAACCAGAAGAGGCTGCTGTAAGGTGATCAAAGGGTGTGGAGGAGGAAGAGAAGGAGGAGGGGGTCTTTATTCCTGCTGTTGCATTGATGTATCAATAGGTGCTGGGGGGTTGTAACATACTTGAGAACCGCTTGGTCCAGTTTCCATTTCCAGATAAATATGGCTACATATTACAAAACTAGCCGCAGATGGAGAGCTTTAAACAATGCTGTCCTCCAGCACATGGTAGATTGATGATGTTTCAGAATTACAGCATATGGCATAAGGAATGTGAAATGAGGGAGCCCTCAAGAGGTTGATTCAGCAGTTCTGTGGTCCTAAACCAAGCCATCTTGGGAGCCAGTTTCACAGTTTCCCCACCGAAACCGAGCCAAGTTAAGTCAGGCTTTGTGCAGCGTGGGAGGATTTTTGATGGGCAAAGCTAAGTAGGTGGCTTTATTTCTGTTACGCGTTAGTCATTCCATAATGCAAAATACTACTCTGTAGCAACTGACATATTTTTAGTGCAATGCATGCTATATATTCATCGCTGAGGCTGGAGACTGGAGAGCAACCTCTGGTTAGAGTTATCTGACGTGCCAGATAAACAAACGTCTCTTCTTTCTTTTGTCCTCCCTTCCCTCATTTGCCACCCCAAATCCCATCATTTTCACAAAGCCTGTCATCATCAACATTAGATAAAAGACAATTAACCTTTGCAATTCACCTTCAGAATATCCAGTCTTCAAGCTCTACCTAATTAAAGGTCAAGTAGGAACAAAGTAACACTTGGCAAATTTCTCTTCTTGTTTAGGACAGGATGAGGCGGTGCCATCATTCTGAAAAGGGCCAGTTCACGTTCATCACACACGTTTTAGTCAAAAGATCAGTGGGGAGAGTGATTACCTTTCCCTTGGAAATATCATGAGCTCAAGCAAAGCATGCCTAAGGGAGGCCTATTTTCCAGGTGACAATTTTATAAACATGGACACACAGTCATGCAAGAGCAGGTGCCTCTTTCAGACTGATACATGAATATGCAGGTTCATTTCTGGCAACAGGTGCTGGATCAGAACCAGAAAATGCTTTCAGCCAGGGACCAATCTGTTTCTAGTCCATGTCACTTCTACACGTGTCCATTCATAGATCTGATTTCCAGATTAATCTGCATTTTTGATCTGCCTGATAATGTCTGTTATATTTTGGAATGCTTTCCGTCACTAAATATACATTTTGTAGCATATTTTATCTTCAGGTATTAATGTGATAGGGAGTAAGGCAGCCACATAATATTTTCCTACAGGGAAACAGATGTAGGCATGGGGAATGCATCATTTAAGTGAGCACTGAGTGGGTAGCAAGGCTGGACCATCTTAGGTAAGTGTAGAACAGGGTTGCCCCCAAATAAAAACAGGTGAAGCGAATTGCAGTGGGTGACCTCAGTAAATAAATCTTCTCTTCCTTCTTTCATTATTAAGAGTTTGCAGTTACTCTGCCTGAACACTTCAGTCTTGTATTAATATAGAGGTTTGCTAAGCTCACTACGTTTCAAGCTGAAAATATATCAACACTTGGTTAAAACGAAAATCCTTCTAACTTGTACTTATTCGTGGCTTTTTATATACACTATATCTGTCCTCTCAAGAACTTATCACATTGTGCAAAAAGTATTGATCGTTACATTGATTTCCCCAACCAGTATTAAACACACACACCAAACGCAAAGCCTACTCCAGATTATCCTAAAGGTTGAATTAGAAGGATTGTGCCAAGCATCCACAATGCCCTTGACACTGAAAACCTTTAATGAGATCCCAGGGGTGCCAGGAACAACAGGATTTACCTTAATTCCATGACAATTCTAGGTAGAATCATTAGGGGTGTCATGGGACTCAAAAAGTCCCATGCTTCCCTTTTGGTGGGGAACATAGTTTTTTTCATTCTCTGCTTCCTAGAGGACAGCAAGTTGGTTTTCTCTGTCTCCAATCCTCCAGAAGTTAGATGGGGCTATTTTAGCCATTCTCCACTTTGGGCTTGTCTTGTCCCTCTTGAAGTGTTTGGACAGCAAACATCATGCATTCTGTTCCATCTGTAGATCTGCACTGTAATGTGTGAATAGATACGTTGTCAGTGGCTCCAGTGATCAGCAGGGGTGCTCTGATATCACAGGAGGTGGAACATGCAAAACGTTTTCTGAATGCTGTTGGATGAATGGCTTTGAGCTAGACCCTTTAAATCAGGGTTGGAGGATCTGTGAACCTTCAAATGTTGCTGTACTACAACTCTCATCATCTCTGATCATTGGCCATACTGGCTGGGCCTGGTGAGATTTGGAGTCCAGCAACATCTGTAAACTGACATGTTCTCTATAGCAAGCTAAACCATGGTGGACTATGCTACAGTAGAGGTGCTACATCAGGCTTCCTCAACCTCAGCCATCCAGATGTTTTTGGCCTACACCTCCCATGATCCCCAGCTAGCAGGACCAGTGGTCAGGGATGATGGGAACTGTAGTCTCAAAACATCTGGAGGGCCGAGGTTGAGGAAGCCTGTGCTACATGGTATGTCAACTGAGTAGGACAGATGTGCCCATGTACAGCATATAGTCTGGTCTGTACATCCCTGCCTGCCTCTCCAGGGTCGTACTGATAACTTTTTCCTGAATCATAAACCTACAGCCAAACATGGCAGGCTGTGTATCCATTGTAATGCACATTAGAGTGGTACACTCATATACTTTGAATTGGACCCAGGGCACACCTGCTAAAAAGGAAAGCCACCACTGCTGTCAACCTTGAATCCCACCTTAGGGATAATTTAATGGCAACTCCATTTACTATAAAATATTCTGCATGAGGTCCCATCGTCTGATATTCCATATGCATCTTCGAAGCTCCGTCGTATATTTTAGTATGCCCATGATTTTTTATTTTTTTGCATGCAGTAGAGTTTTGATGTTGATTGCATTTCAGAAATATTTGTGCAAAAGTTCTCCGGTGTACAAAATTATTATGAGACATTTTTAGTATGAATCAATCAAGACGGTAAATGCGAAATTGATTTTAAGCACGCAGAGCTTGATATGAGGGATTTAGTATTCACAGCACCGTTTCAAAGTGATGCTATATAGTTTACTTCACAGAGATCTACGCGCACATTACTCCCTTCCATTTGTAGGTAAAACAGCCCAGATTTATAGTGTTTGTTGCATTCCAGAAAGATAGCAGGCCCATATGCAGATGATCCTTGCTTTGCCACACAAATACATTTCCCTTCCATGAACCTCACATCCCACCACACAAATTAACTCTAATTGGATATGGCATCACTTTCACTCATCTTAAAGACCATAAAGCATGGATTTTATGAATTGCCAGCATACATTCAGCAATAAAAACTAAAGATGCCGAAAATCAATAGGAGCTTCTGTGTTGATCATTGGCAATGACAAAAGGCAAAAGTCAATTTAATATTTCAGGCAACAAGCTGCCTCACCTATAATGGTCTGAAAGCAAAAGAGGACTTATACTGAAGGTGTCTTCACAAGAACCCATACACTTCCATGTTATGAGCCTTTTGTGGAATCTCTACTTACTGCACAAGCCTTACCATGTCTACTAAGAATTGAGTCCTGTTCAATGGGGCTTAGTCCCAAGTAAGTGAGGTGAGGGTTGCCCACCTTAGTTGAGAATATTCTACATGCGATATAATCATCTGATATAGAAACGTTATCATTATGTGGGAGCGTTTATGGTTTCGGGAGGTTCCGTGCTAGCATATAGAGCAGCCTTTCTTAACCTGTGGGTCCCCAGATGTTGTTGAACTACAACTCCCATCACCCCTAGCTAGCAAGGCCAGAGCTCAGGGATGATGGGAGTTGTAGTCCAACAACATCTGGGGACCCACAGGTTGAGAACCGCTGATATAGACAGTGGAGATAAACCCTTGTCCATTTCTGTAGATGGCTTCAGCAGCAAACTTGCATGACCTTTGATGTCCATTTTACACACAGCTGTCCTGCATGGTCCATAGTGTCCCTTTGCAAACTGCTTCTCAGCTGTCCAGCTTCTTTCAGGAAGGAGAGTCAGGTGGCAAGTTCCTAGCTCCTAGGGCTGCCATCCTGGGCATTACCAGGATTCAGCGGCGGAACTGACGTCGGGGTGGTGGTGGTTCTGAAAGGCAGCACTTTCTCCTGGATCAAGTCAATTGAAAATTTGTGGTGCTTCAACAACTCAACAACTTTGGGGTTTGTCTGAAAAAAGCTCAACCACTTTCGGGTGTCCTGCTTTTTACTTTTTGAAATATGGCAACCCTGCTAGCTCCTCCTGGCAGTCAGGGTAGGTCTAGGTCTTTTCACAGGCTTTTCCTGCTCTGTGCCTGTCTCTGCTTCCTTCCCAGTGCCCTTCCCAACTGCCACATTGCTCTGCACCAGGGTTTCCCAAACTTGGGTCTCAACTTTGGACTACAATTCCCATCATCCCACTAGCAGGGATGATGGGAGTTGTAGTCCAAACACAGCTGAAGACCCAAGTTTGGGAAACCTTACTCTTGGACATCCAACCTGATGTGTTGCAATCTGTGGTTGTCTGTGTCCAACTCATCTAATGCCTAAGTACTTCCAGATATGCCAGACTTTGCTGAGGACTTGGCCAAAATCTGGTGCACAGCCCTACTAAAGGCAATGGTGGCTGGCTATAGGAGGCCAGCAGTAGGTGGAGCTACATTCTCCTCCCTTCTAAGTTCTAGAACAGGCATAGGCAAACTCGGCTCTCCAGATAGATGTTTTGGGACTACAATTCCCATCATCCCTGACCACTGGTCCTGTTAACTAGGGATCATGGGAGTTGTAGTCCCAAATCATCTGGAGGACTGAGTTTGCCTATGCCTGTTCTAGAAAGGTGAAGAAGGAAGAAGTTGAGAGCCAGTGTCACCCCATGGACCAGCTGTAAATAAGGAAGTAGGGACTGGATGATGTTGGTGGGGCAGTAGTCCATTCACCCTGATGGACCAGCCTCCACCAATTAAAGACATACCTTGGTTGACTTGGTAATCCTTCCACTATCAGCAAATTCTACAGGCTCTATTGGTAATCTATGAGATTTCACAATGGCTTCACCCACACCCTCCTAATTCTGCCCTCGCTCCATCCCTGAATCACCACCTTCCTCAGACGTTGGTGTCTCTGAGCATGAGGCAAATGCTTAAGCAATGTAATGTGTGGAATGTCCCTTTGCGTCTTCCCTCTCCGAGTTGCGAAAATTGCTCAGGCAACAACTGTACAAGCCTCTTAATGTTCTCTTCCTTCCTTTCCTCCTCAGCAAACGCATGATCTATTTGCCCAGCTCGGGCCTGCCTAGTTAAGCTCCCTATTTCATTCCGTATTAATTTAGATGAGGCGGATAATATTTGCTGTTCATGTAAATATGTCATCTACTCAGTCTACCGAGACCACTTGCACTATTGCTTAATAAAATTATGGGGATATGAGTGGTGTTGCCGCGTCCCATGATAAAATTTCCATCATAGTGCTGACAGTCATAAAACAAAAGCTTCTCTCTGCCAAAGTGCCGCCTGTCCTATTGAACTTGGGACTTTTTCTAGGCCTTGATCAATGAACAGTATCTACCAGGCAGTAAAACTGCAGCATAATGATAAACAGAGCAAGAAGACAGAGTTTGGGCAGATTGAAGCTGAGCACCTGGCATGTCAGGGATTATAGATTATATTGGCCAAAATTTATTTTACGCGGGTGCATGGTGCACTCAAGTTGAGCTCCTTTGTGATACACAACCCAGCAAGCTCCATTTTCAGAGGAGAGAAGTAAATTGTAAGGATTTGAGGACTGACTGGGTGGGGCAGGGAGGAAGGCACAGACAGAACAGAAATAAACAATTCTAAGCTACACAGACACATAGGAGCCATTTGTCAAGCTTCTTAAACAAGATGGGCCTAAGTGAAATAATGCTGTAATACCAGACCCTCCAAGTGTCCTCATTTTCCAGGGACAATCCCGGATTTACAGAAGCCATCCCAGTTTCTGATTTGATCCTGGAATGTCTGGCTTTCCCTTAAAGGTAAAGGTAAAGGTACCCCTGCCCGTACGGGCCAGTCTTGACAGACTCTAGGGTTGTGCGCCCAGCTCACTCAAGAGGCTGGGGGCCAGCGCTGTCTGGAGACACTTCCGGGTCACGTGGCCAGCGTGACAAGCTGCATCTGGCAAGCCAGAGCCGCACACGGAAATGCCGTTTACCTTCCCGCTGGTAAGCGGTCCCTATTTATCTACTTGCACCTGGGGGTGCTTTCAAACTGCTAGGTTGGCAGGCGCTGGGACCGAACAACGGGAGTGCACCCCGCCGCAGGGATTCGAACCGCCGACCTTTCGATCGGCAAGCCCTAGGTGCTGAGGCTTTTACCCACAGCGCCAACCGCGTCCTGGCTTTCCCTTAGGATGTCCCTATTTTCATCAGAGAAATGTTGGAGGGTATGGAGTTATGTGACCCCTGAGTCAAGGAGATAAGTAACTATACAACCTTTAGATTACATCTGAAGGCAGACCTGCACAGGGAAGATTTTGATGTTTAATGTTTTATATATGTTGGAAGCCACCCAGAGTGGCTGAAGCAACCAAGTCAGATGGGTGGGGTGCAAATAATAAAATTATTATTATTACTATTATTACTATTATTACTATTATTATTATTACTATTAGTATTATTGAGTAGGGCATCCCTATCCTCATCGGAGAAATGTTGGAGGGCCTGTAATAATAATTCACAGGAAAAGGAAAACATTGTTTGACTTGGTGTTAATATAGTGCATTAAGTACAGAATGGAAGTTTTTGAGTATCTTGTCACAGCAGCCGGAAACTCCAGGGCTGCAAATCATCAGTATCGCATAGTACCTTTGAGCATGGACAGCAGTGGTGGCAGGTGCCCTTTGGAGGTAGGGTAGAAGACAGAGATGCCATTGAAAGGCAGAGTTTTGACCCTGTCCTCTCCCCTGCTGAGTTTTACAAGGGCAATGCTTAGATGCTGACAGAATGTGCTACCCCCTGGGCTACATATAAGTAAGACGGCAGGCAGCTGGAGGCTGGCTGAGGGCAGACTGCTGTTGGTGAGGCAGTGCCCTACACACCCTAGTGGCCCAGACTCCACTGATGGGTGGGGAACCTATGGCCCTCCAGATGTTCTTCAGCTCCCACTAATCTCTAAGCATTGGCCATGTTGGCTGGGTTACCTCAGCGTCAGGTGTCAGAGGATCCAACCCCCACAGTAGGTTGCCAGGAACGGATAAGACAAGGAAAGTTCTTATCAACTGCTTTTTGTTCAATGCTCACACAGAGAGGCTTAGAAATGCAGCCTCTTGGGAAAATGGTGTTGCTCCGAGTAAATCTCCAACCCCTTTCTCTCCCACTTCTTCATTTGTCAACAACAACACTCCCCCTTTATGGTTTCAGCTTAGGGCCATCTGTCTCTGAGTCCTTTGCTCTCCTACTTTTAAGGCTTGCTGAGTTCTGGGAGATGGTGATTCTGGAATGCTTTCTAGTGATAACATGTCAGCCAGCTGCTCCAGCTCTGCCTCCCGCTCCTCTCCCTTTATTTCCCAACTTTCCCCCTCATCTTCCTCTGAGCTGTGACCTCCCTCAAACCCTGTTGCAATTCTGAACTGCCTTCTTCTTCTCTGAAGGGTCAGGCTGAACAGGCGGTCTCCATCATTCCCCCTCTGCCCAGTCCCTGACACTCAGCAAAGATCATGCCAATCTGACTGGTTTCTAGGCAACACCTCCCTTTCTGCTGTAAACAGCATTAACCCTTGGGTCACTTGTTGAATGGTCTCTGCTGTCACAGTTCCTATAAAAGAACAGGAGCTTCCTTATAGCCACCTAATACGATCATAGCAAAGGTAAGAATTGATTAAGGGCTTTCCTGATTCAGAGCTCAGTTGCGTTAAGTCACCAGGCTACAGTTGTTCTCAGTCAGGAATTGCCACACTTCCAGATTAATTGTTTTAATATGTAATTTCCTCCCCCCCCCCATGAAAATATAAAAATTGATTAGCTTTTGAGGTTTGATCTGACTGGTGATAAAATTGATCCATGATGGTTTTTAAATCAGGCAGTCAAAGCACTGAGAAGCTGGGAGGTTTATATGCTCTATTTGGTTCAAACATCCGTTTATAGAGCTACCTGCAGCATCAGTCAAAAGCTGTGGCTCAAGGCAGGAAGCACATCCCACAATCCTAATTATAGGCAACCTGTACAGCTCTGAACAGCTGGGCAGCTCCTCACCTGCCTGTGCATAATATAACATGACAGTTGTGGACTCCACATGTCTCCATTCCTAATGGCCAGATCACCAACACATGTACATCACACTGTTGATTTTTGTACACTTCTTCACTCTACCTGTGATGACTGGCAGCTGAACGTGTCCTCAGACGCCTGTAAAAAGTACTGAGATTATGAAAATTATGCCTATGTTATTAGATCTCTGGCTGTCTCCTCACACATGTAAAGATGCTATCACTTGATGCTGCAGGAACCATGTGAGTCAGTTCCAATTCTAAACTTTCATTGTGGCATTTGAACACTGATGGTTCATGCACACATGAAAGCATCATTCAAGGCTGAAGTCACCAAATGATGAATATACGTGTGCAGACCAGTCCACTGGTGAATAGTCAAAAGCCTAATCCAGAGATTTGTTATGGGGTGGGCACTGTGTCCATTGCATATACACTTAGGGATGCAGGTGGTGCTGTAGTCTAAACTACTGAGCCTCTTGGGCTTGCCAATCAGAAGGTTGAATCCCCGTGACGGGGTGAGCTCCTGTCCCAGTTTCTGTCAACCTAGCAATTTGAAAGCATGCCAGTGCAAGTAGATAAATAGGTACCACTGTGGCAGGAAGGTAAAAGGCATTTCTGTGTGCTCTGGTTTCCGTCATGGTATTTTGTTGCACCAGAGGCAGTTTAGTCATGCCGGACACATGATCTGGAAAGCTGTCTGTGGACAAACGCCGGCTCCCTCGGCCTGAAAGTGAGATGCGCACCACAGCCACACAGTTACCTTTGACTGGACTTAACTGTCTGGGGGTCCTTTGCCTTTACTTTTTCCTGCATATGCACTTGGAGGTAAATATCTCTCTGGCAGTAGCACTAAGTGCCCTACACATGTCTTTGAATGTGAGGATCCCCTGCTTTTATGGAAATGAGTGGGACAGCCTGCATACCCAAGAGCTCCATGTATACATCTTGGCACATGTGGGATCTGGACTGAGCTGCAAAGCTAAATTGAAGCATGACTTGGAAAGAAGACATGTCCTCCTCTGTCCACCTACTGAGCTGCATAAATACTCTAGAGGCTTCTGATGGAAGTCTCTGTCTTGGAACACACTGTTCCAAGACAGAGGCTGCAAAATATCACAGATGCAGAAAGACCCAGCAGTTTCAGAGGGTTGTTTTGTCAAGCTTCCTTTCAGCCGTGAGGGGAGAAGTTAAAGTTCTGCTGGTGAAAGCAGGGCAGGTTTCACACAGTATCACCCTTGCCTAAATTTGCCCTGTCTTCAAATTTGACAGGTGAGCCTGACCCTTCTCCATATGTTACCACCAGAAGTCACAATTATTTGTTTTTCCTTAGAGTTAGCCAGGATCCGTCCACTGATGGGGAAAGGAACAGAAAAAGGACCCCAGCCTTAAACCGTAAAAAAAAAGCAAGAAAATGGAGTTCAACTATTTAAACAATCAATTTTATTCTGCACACAGCAATTACTTCTGCTGTCAGAAGGGATAAAGTTTACTACTGCAGGAAACTGTAAAAAGTCAAATGTGTTCTTGTAAAATCCAGTGTGAGCTGCTAAGTCAATGGCCGCATACCTTTGGAAGGCTGCTTTCAGATGTTACATTTATCAAGAGACAATGTGGACATACATCAAGCTGTGGTATTCTCCTGATGTCATTTCTGAAACAAAAACAGTGGAAGTTATTCTCTTTGGTGGCTCCCACCAAAGCATCCTGGACAGAGGACCAGTAATGGGGTGGTGGTGGTGGTCAGTATCATTGTAAACCAAGTGGCCTGGGCTGAGTTACAATGAAGCATTAGAATGCAGTAGGGCCAAAACTGACAGATAGTTTCTAATGGGCCACCAGAAATGACTCCCATTTTGGAGCTGGAGGTCTGACTACTGGCTTTGTCCCACGGATTCTGGTACCCGAAGCCTTGCTGCTCATCTTACATTGCTTTACACTGAATTGTAGTTTTTATATTATCTTATTGTGCTTGAGTAGTTTAATTCATAGAAAAGTGACCCACAAGTCTGAATGAATGAATGAACACATACATCCATGTAAACAGGACTTTTTCCCCAGCTGGAACTCACCAGAACTCAATTCCAGCCCCTTTCAGGTGGACACCATTGCCATTATAAGACAACAAGGGAGGAGTTCATGGTGAGTTCTTGAGCGGTCATCAATGGGAGTTATAGTCCAACAATATCTGGGTATCCCAGGCTGAGAGAGGCTGGTATAAGGTGCTGTTTTCTTTTCTTTGGGTAGGTGTGTGATATTATCATACAGTCCGTATGGAAACATTTGTTTTGTTCTTGCAGAGATATGGTTTCCCCAATTCCATTTAAAGGGCTTTTTATATTCTTGAAGATTGTGACATCACTTTTGTGCAAGGAGAAGGAGAGAGAGAGATGAGAGAGAGAGCGCTTGACCCTTTTTTAAGCAAAGAAAAATAAAATATACATCTTCTTAAAAAAGAAAGCAGAGATAAAAAAATGGCAATGCATCCCTTATGTGCAATCTGTATCAGAAGAAGTTTAAAGCACAGTTTGCTTTTATTGATGCCTTCATCTGAAAAACAAACAGAAGAAACCCTAAAGTTGTAAATTCCAGAGACTGGGGATAAGAATGAGATGCTGATACGATGTACCACAGATAAATCAGGTGGCACTAACAGAATTTCAATAGCTAAGGTTAATAATATCGCCATCAGTAGTTTTCGAGAAAGCTTTGACTGCCTTAGAAGGAACTTAATTTTAAATCTCAAGAGAAGTCAATCAGTATACATCTAAAATATGCGTCAGGATGTGAATTGCATACATTAGAGTCATGTTTCTCTACCTACCTAAAGTGATCTCATTTCCTATGTAGTTACTTTGCCAACGGAGAGTTCCAGCAACTTGAGTGAGAGAAAATAAAGGTCAAGGAACAGTTCAGAAGAGAGTACTTCTCTTATCTCCTCATATCTGCCAACTGTCTTCCTTTCCTGGTCAGCTCGGAGGCTGATCAACAGGAAGCAGAAGATGCATCCAGCAGGTTCTTATTGATCTGATATCAGTTCTGGAACTTAGATTAGCTCCATGAGCTTTACCAAAGGCATCCTTCACTTCCTGCAGACCAGCTCTGTACCAGGAACAGTGTCAGCCCAATACATTTTGATGGTGCCCAAAGGACACCTCCATGCTACAGCTTTAAATCAGGGTAGGGATTCTGTAGCCTTCAGCTGGTGTTAAACTGCAACTCCCATCATTGGGCTAGTTGGGGTTTGTGGGAGTTGGAGTCCAACAATTTCAGGAGCTGGTTCCTCTGGTTCCTCACTTCTCTGTTTAAGTCTTATTACCCCATTCAGATATCAACCCCCACTTTCACCTATCCCACCTCCGTGCTCTGTAAAGGAAGGAGGCCACCACACTTTATTACATAGCAGGGCCAGCTCTGATCAAGAAGAGACAATTCTAACTTGTGGCGGAAGGAGCATGGTGCAAATCACGCTGATATCGCTCAGAGTTTGAGTCTGCACCCAAGTCATGTTTCCTTTTGGTAGCACTGGTGCTAATGCACATATACTTCCCCGAAGTGAGATAATTTTCATGAGAGATCCCCACAATTGAAGCTATACAATTAGAGCACATTGGATTTGCACACTGGCAGCCGAATGGTCTGTGCTCCTCCTCCCAGATCTTAGTTGAAATCCAATGGATCACTAGGCCAGTGTTTCCCAACCTTGGGCCTCCAGCTGTTTTTGGACTACAATTCCCATCATCCCTAGCTAGCAAGACCAGTGGTCAGGGATGATGGGAATTGTAGTTCAAAAACAGCTGGAGGCCGAAGGTTGGGAAACACTGCACTAGGCAATAAGCGCAGCATGTGTCACAATCATGGAAATCACTTGCAAGAGTCATCCATGTCTGGAAAACGTTGCTGAATCAGAGCTTTAGTAACATGACGTCTCCCCACCCCCAATCCAGAAAAAGCTACCCTGAAGCTGTTTATAAATATGAAATGGTGACTGAACATAGAAATGCAATGTCACTGTGGTCAGCAGCCATTGGTCTAAAACTCATAGTCTTCTGCCACATCATGCGCCCATCAGAAAAACAATATGTTCCAGAGACTTATTTCAGGAACAGCTGTTGTTGGAGTATTCCCACCAACTCCAGCAAGGATGAGCAATGCTCAGGGAAGATGGAAGCCACAGTCCTTCAACATCTGTAGGGCACCATGTGTCAGCTATATTTGGATTATTTATTGTATCACTTTTGATCTTGTCAAGGGAGCAGAGGATGGCATGTGGTTATTATTAGCTATTCTTATCTACTTTTTTTTATGTGTGAATTCCTTCCCATGAGGCATCCCAAAGCAAATTTACAATTTAATAAAACATAAACAAAACACTTAAATATATAAAAACAGAAACCAGTAGTACATATGAGAACATTATTTTTTAAAAGAACTACATACAGGCACACACAGACACAATGTAAAACAACAGCATATACATCAAATCAATTCAAATCCAGTACAAATACCGGATGTTTCCTTATGACAGTTCTATGAGGTACGTAGGCGAGATACAATGACTTGCCCAAGTCCAGTTAATGAGAAGGCTGAAGGAAGATTTGAACTCAACTCAGGCCTTCCTCACCTCAGTAAAACACTGGTGAATCGAGTCAAAGCTTCATGTAGCTGTGGCAAGTTTTTGCAAAGGTCACATTGGAGAAATCAAGGCGGTGTTTGTCTACTTCGGAAACAAAATCTGGGGCTTTGGAGTTCTTGTCTTTCACTGAGACACAAAATGGGAGGGGAAGCCGAAGATTTTAACTTATCCTGCAATTAAAACAATTTCATTATTCACTGCAATGTTGATTATTTGGGTAAACGTCCTCACATCAGGAGGATTCTGGGGGATGGCATAATTGAACCAGAGCAATAAACAAAAAAAGAAGTTAATCCATCATGTCAGGTGTGCTGCTTAAAAAGACTAACCCGAACTTGAAGCCGGGAAGAGTCTTCTTGCTTCCTGATTAAAATGTGATTATAAATTACAGTGTGAATGCTGTAATTTCAACAAGGGTTTTTACTCTCAGAACCTGACCTTGAGCTAAAAAGAAAAACAACCATTTGTTGTTGTTGTTTGGCCTGTTTTGATGCTTTCATTCAGAATATCCATGGGAGAAAAGGATCGAGATGTGTGGACAGAAAAAATCTGTGGCATGGAGTTGCCTCTCTACATAACAGCGGTTTTCAGATTTTCTACCTTCACCTTGTCTGTAAAAGGCCCCCTGTGTGTCTGTCACATAGAACCTCTGATTGTAGGCTTGGTTGAAAGTGCGGGCACTCTTTATGTAAGGCTCAAAGGTTCAGTCCAGCACTCCATCCACCACATTAAGAGTGGGGACCTCAGGTGACTGGAGACTGACTGTGTACCAGGCCTGACATATTCAGCCATGGAAACGCTGCTTTCTTGATAAATGGATTGATCTGCCAGCTAATTTTCATGCACTCTTTGTGCTTCCTTTGGCTGTGGACGTGTAATTCACCAGGTGGTTTAAAGTGTGATCAGCTGCTGTAAATTGAATTCTTTTTCCAGGAATAGGTCAGTTTCTTTCCTCTCTCCGGTTGCAGATATTATACACCAAGCTTCATGACTAGGGATGGAGGAAGAATTTGGTCCACTTTTCTGGCTGATCTGATCTGAAAAGCCTAAATTTTCTTGAGGGATAAATGAGAGTGGGGACTTTCCTTTCTCCAACAGCGGTGACTTTTCTCAGTGTTGCCATTTCCTAAATGCCACCATTTTATTTTCCCAGAATGCTCCTAATGTATTATTCTGTAGCATCCCTTGGGGGGAAAATGGAGGTTGATATCACTTATTCCTCCCCAAAATGCTACAGAAGATGCAATGTCAGGTTTGGGAACCACTGCACTGCGTTCCTCAAGAACAGCTTTTTACTTCCTTCCTGAAATTAACATGTGGCACCCAGGAGTACTGAGTGCAGAAAGAAAATGATTGGGGTTAAAGATGCTCCTTATCCCTAGTGACCCGACTACAGTGGCGTAGCGTGGGGGGTGCAGGGGGGGCCGGCCGCACCGGGCGCAACATCTGGGGGGGCGCGCGCTCGCCGCCTCCGGAGTCGCCGAAGAGCCTCGGGCGCAGGCTGTAGCAGAGCCCCATGTCTCGCGGAACCGACGAGCTGGCAGCGGCTCTCAGCGCTCGCCGCGGTCCCCGCGCGTCAGGGCCATGGAGCGTGCGCCAGGCAGCCCCTCCTCACAGCCCTGCCGCCGCTGCTGCAGCTGCTGGGCCATGTTGCATTTTCCTCGCCTCTCTGCCCTCCTCCTCCTCCGGGCAAGCGGCGTCGTTTGGGCGGCAGCGCCAGCGGCAACTCGCCTCAGATCACCTGACACAGACCCGCCGCCGTCGTGGCTACCTTACCGTAAATACCCCAGCCCAGGCAGCAGCAAGAAGAAGCTGGCAGCGGTGGCAGGTTAGGGGTTAGGGGGTGCAGATTACTTGCCTTGCCCCGGGTGCTGACAACCCACGCTACGCCGCTGCCCGACTATTAATTATCGAGCCTGCGCCTCTCTGCTTAGCCCCATCCTGGGTTCCGTCTCTTGGTCATGCTGAGCGTGACAAGTTGTTGGGAGTGCTACAGAATGTTGGGAACTGGCAGATGGATACTTGGAATTACTATTCAAAAGTGACCACTATGGCACTACCCTTCTGATGTTTATACAAATGCATATACTTCTAGTTCACTGGCTGCATTTTAGACTTTAATTGCCCTGGCCCAGAGACTGAAAAGCTTTTAGTTGATTGCACACATTAGATTAGACTCTTGGACCTGACAATTGACTTGGGCGGTTATTACTATTTCCAGCACTGCAGTATAATTTGTGAGTTTCCTCCATCTGGGGCATCACACACACAAAAAAAGCTGTGCTGCAGATTTTCATTCTTCATATCTGTGAGAGTTGCACTTGTAGGGCTTCTGTGTGAAACAGAATACAAAAGGGTGTGCTGCAACTAGGACATTGCTTGCGTTCTCAAAAGCTGCTACATTAGAACCCATGAAGACCCCCTCTGGGTCAGGTTCTAGTCTAGCATCTTGTTCCAGCAGTGGCCAACCAATTGCCTATCAGAAGTCCCCAAGCAGGACTCAATGGTGGCTGGTGCTCCTTGGGACAGAAGGCCAGCAGTAAGTGGATCCACAGCCAATGATAGGCAGAGCCAACTAATTCTAGTTTTATCCCCATCCTCCTTCCTGGTGAGTTCCACGCCAGGGCCCAATTCAAAGTGCTGGTTTTGACCTGTAAAGCCTTAAAGGGCTCAGGAGCACAATACTTCAAGGACTGCCCCTCTCCATGTGAACCTACCCAGACCCTTCAATCATCTTCTGAGGCCCTTCTTCAGGTGTCTCCTCCATGAGAGGTCCAGAGGCTGCCAACAGGAGAACAGGTCTTTTCTCCAGTGGTTCCCATTTAGGGAATGCTCTCCCCAGGGATGTTTGGCTGGTGCCTTCATTATATACCTTCAGGTGCCAAGCGAAAATGTTCCTCTTTAACCAGGCCTTTGGCTGATGGACCTCTAGTGACCTTGTGGGAGTGTGGATTATTGGGTTGTCTTTGTTTTTATTTTGTGTTTTCTACATTGTGATTTTATGTTGTGAACTGCCCTGAGATCTATGGCTATAGAGTGGTATACAAATAATAATAATAATAATAATAATAATAATAATAATAATAATAATACAGTCCTCCAGCGTCTAATGGACCAGCCTCCCTTGACAGGACTTGAATGCAACAGTGCTCTCCCCATTGGTTATTTCCAGCATTTAGAATTGTGAGTTACCCAGGGGAGTTCCAGCATTGCTCTTGTGGGTTAGCCATTGATAGCCTCTTTCCCTGTAATTCAGGTTTGTGGCCATGACTACATTTTGCAGGAGATGACGAAGGCTTCATACTAGAAAAGCTACTAAACTGTAGAGGAGTTGGTCGACAATAGGGATCTGGTTCACAATGTAGCTGTTTAGGTGTCATTGGGTATACAGTGAGGGGGGAAAGTATTTGATCCCCTGCTAAATTTGCCCGTTTGCCCTCGGACAAAGAAATGACCAGTCCATAATTTTAATGGTAGGTTTATTGTAGCTGTGAGAGACAGAATAACAACAGGAAACCCCCCAGAAACCCAGAAGACAAAAGTCAGAGATTGATGTGCATTATAATGAGGGAAATAAGTATCTGATCCCTTTGCAAAAGATGACTTAGTACTTGGTGGCAAAACCTTTGTTGGCAGTTACAGAGGTCAGACGTTTCTTGTGAGTGGCCACCAGGTTTGCACACATCTCAGGAGGTATTTTGTCCCACTCCTCTTTACTTTTCTGGGTTTCCCTGTTGTTATTCTGTCTCTCACAGCTACAATAAACTTACCATTAAAATTATGGACTGGTCAGAGGTCAAACGGGCAAATTTAGCAGGTGCTCAAATACCTTCCCCCCTCACTGTATTTCTGAAGCACAGTGTGTGTGTGTGTGGTGGGGAGGTCAAAGGGAAGACAAAACATTGGCTTTGCAATACATGCACAGATTTGAGAAATTGTACAGCTCCTCACTCAGGTCACCAGTCAGGTCACCTGCCCACGGCTTTGCTTTATGGGAAGCTGATGTTTCCCTCGCATCACACCAGCTTGGGTGATGAAGTTGTTCCGGGGTCTTTTGGCCCTGAACAGCAGGCAGGAAATTTTCTACCTGCCTGTGCAGATTATGCCTGCCTGCACTTGTTATACGAGATCGACACAAACTGCTCCTTGCTATATTTTAAGAGATATATTTTAGCAATTCATGCTTTGTCAAGTCTTCATTCTGGGTGTAGGGGAGTCTCTGGTTATATACTAACCAAAGGTTAGACAGCCTTGGGATACAGCATAATATAGGACAAATAAAACCGAAGAATGAAACTGGAATGGATGAGATGCTGACATTTGGACATCTCCTGGAAAGAAATCCTGGAGTACATTTGGTAAGTCAGCACTCAGAGGCAAATAAATATTGCAGCCCACTCACAGATATAGATAGAGAATAGCTCAAGGTCAAAAAGCACTGTCGGTGGTTTTAACTGCATTTGTAAATTGTGGGAGAAAACATGAATCTTGTATGCCGCATAATGGATTTTAATTCTTGCACTCAGTCTTTGCATTATAACTTCTTCCTTGATTGCTCATCATTCATCAGATATATTCTAAATGTGTGGATGCTCTGGACTAATCTCTTTATTAATCCAGACGCTGATAGTTTAGCCATAGCCTTTAGCAATGGCTTGGAAGCTTTGTTTGGTGCAGAATGAGGAAGCCAGAGTTTTATCTGGAAGAAATCCACTGGTTCCCTGTTGACTTCTGGGCCCAATTCAAAGTGCTGGTGCTTTTAAGCTCTAAATGAGTTAAGAGCCAAGTATCTGAGATAATGGCTTCACCCATACCAATCTGTCCTCATGTTAAGATGCACATCAGCTGGTCATCTTTTCTCTCTTTCAGAGATGAGGTATGTTTTAATGAAAGGGGAATATTTTTGGCAAAATACTGCAAAATCTCTCCCACCCAGCTTCATTATTTTTAGGCACCCAATAAAGACTTTTTCAGCATTCAAGCAGGTATTTAAGACATCTGGATGGACATTGTGTTTCTAATGGGCAAGTTTTATGCTTATGTCGTACTTCGTAATGAGGAGATTTCACCCCTCCCATACCCAAGAATCTGCTGATGTTCTCTGCTGATTCTCCAGAGAGGAGGGTGCAGTTTCTGCTCTCTACTTATTCCACTCCAGCCTCACATCAAAGAGAGAGAGAGAGAGAGAGACTGAGTGTTAGAGAGAGATTGTGTGTATAGATAAGGTTGCTGCTAAGAGCAGCTGCAGACACTCAGTGCAGTTCAGCATTTTTGCTTATACCTCATTTAGCTCTGTACATAGTTGTGTATTATAGTTGTAGATAGAATAAAAGAAAATATTCTACAGAGCTGCTCTCCGAGTCGTTTATGCTCTGCTATACCCTGCTGTACTCTGCTGTGCGACGACTGTTTTCTTGTTGGAGTGAATCCGGTGCTCACAACTCTAAGCTGTGAGTCCACAGCACTTTGACCTGTTCCTGTGCAGAAGGGTCTCTGGAAGTGCTACCCAGCTCGCCTAACCCAGTCGGGGCTGAAGTGTATGAGTCCAGTTAGTGGTACTGGCTCAAGGGCGATGCTGACACGTAAATGGCTTCAAAATCTCTAGATATATAGAGGATCAAGTACACAATGCATTTTAGAATCGAAAAGAGGCATTGCAGAATCTACTTTTTCAGCCCCACTTGTACTAAAGTCACATAAAGCCACGGGTAAGATTGCGAGGCCCAGGTGTCTAGGGACTGGCTCCTGGGCTGGATATAGCTCAGTTGGTAGAGCATGGACTCAGCTAGATTAGTAAAGGAAAAGCGTTTTATATGCGTTGTATATGCAATATAACACTGTGACACCAGATGGCACTGGAGAGTCCCGTCTTTCCCTACCGGATATCCCTGTATGAGTTTACAACGTGTTTAACCAAATCGCTTCTTTGATGTGTCTAGTTCCAGCCCAAGAGACTCTTAATCTCAGGGTTGTGGGTTTGAGCCCTGCGTTGGGCCAAAGATTCCTGCATTGCAGGGGGTTGTACTATATGACCCCCACAGTCCCTTCCAACTCTACAATTCTATGATTCTATGACATCATAAAATGCCATGTTCTGTGCCCATTACAGTGCTGTCACCACAAGAAAAAAATAGCATCTTTGATGCATGTTTTAATGGCAAAATAATCATTTCAGTGTAGTTCTAGAATTGGCAGTTCTACCCAAGAGGTGTGTGTGTGTGAGTGTGTGTGTGTGTGTGTGTGTGTTGAAGAGTGATTTCTTTTAAAAGCATATAATTGAGATGTAGAACCATGAGTTCAAACAGCATTTCCCCCCCTTACATAAACCAGCCTCGAATCTTTCCTCTTTAGACCTTTCAAGCCGCTGCGGCATCTGTGACTTGAATTAGCAGAACAGCTGTTGACCTTTTCAACACACAGTGCACAGAAGGACCCATCACAATTCCTAGTAGGTCACACAGAGCCTGTTTCTTAGAGAGCAGCGGCTGCATTCAAACTGCAGCTTGCTGGTTATGCCATTTGTGATGTTATATTTGGTATAAAGACCTGCATCCAGCATCGCTCCCTATTTCAGACCTCTTGCCTGTTGTTGTTATCATCAGGAGTTAGGATACAACTCTACTCCTGGTTATTATTTTTATTTTTCTTATATTTATATGTTGACTTTCTTCCATCATGGAGCCCAAAATGGCTCCCAGACCATTATCCCATCCAGGAACTGACCTGATCCAGACCTGGTTAGCTTCAGCAAGGTGGTGGCTTCATGTGTTTTCAGATCATACATTGGGACCATTGGTCTGAAGCATGACATAGATCTGAATAGAAAACTGGGCTTCCTTCATAGTGATGTGCTTGCTCCTGGTGTACTGTGAATTTCTTCCCTCAGGAGGCCCATCCAAACCTGGGTTTCCCAGTTTTTCGGAAAGTGCTATAAACGGCATTTCATGAATTTATTTAATTGGAGGTCTGGTGCTAAATTTGAGATAGCTGCCTTTGTGATTTCCCTTTTTTGTCAACAATGTGATGGTATTTTAGTATTCTGGCAATTGTGAAATGCCACGATTTTGTAGGAGAAAGAAATATCATTACAATTATTAATGCACTGCCGCCATCCATGCAGCGTGAAACAGTGTTTCCACTTACGCTAAGCATGTCTTCTTCACTGAGATGCACACCAAAAATGTTGCTGAAAATGGAAACTCTGGGGATAAGTGTAGCCTAATATATACCATGTTGGACCTGGAAGACTGGAGGTTAAATCACCACTTGGCTACGAACTAACTAGTTGGTTTTGGTTAGGTCAGTAGCTTTCAGCCCCATGTCTCTAAATGGAAAGACAGTGAAGTTATTTCACATATCTCTTTTGAAGAGGAGTGTGATGGGGATGAAAAATAAGGAAGCTATGGCTGAATTCTAATTTTGATACTGGGTTATTTCTAAACATGGTACAAAAATAGAACATTAATGCTGGACATGTGGATATCAATAGCTGGAGTGCCATCTCCAACTCAGGACTGTTGAGATTCCATCTAGTGAGATGGAACATAGGGTTGTAGCAAAGGCTGAAAACCCATGTTGGGTAGAAATCTATAGGACTGGGCTGATTTTTATTTCTTTTACATCTTTCCTGATCTTGTTTCTCCCCCAATTCTCCCAGCCCCCTTCCAAATCATATGTGAAGTACCACTCCTCCAAACTTCTCTGCCCATCAATAAAGCGGTGCAACTCCCGTTGCAGTTTTGATTTTTGTTTTTATATCATTGCGACGTTGTTGAAAGCAAGCAATGGCTATGTCCCCTACTCCTTCCAGTTCTCATAACTTGGCCCATTGCTTCCTGTCATCCACTAGACTGAATGAATGATACATCTTCATTCATTATTGACGGAGCCAAAATGGATCAGAAGATACCGTATTTTTCCGTGTATAACACGCCCCCATATATAAGATGCCCCCTATTTTGGGGGACTCAAATTTAAGAAAATGGGGGGAGATGGCCCGAAGCTGGTGAGCCTTTTTTTTTGGGGGGGGGGGGTGAAATGCAGAAAATCACTAACCCGACTAACAAACGCTGACACCACATCCAACATGCGTCTGCCCGCTCACCAATAGCAGATGGCAATCGCACGCCCAATTCCCGAAGCGTCAGCCAATCCAAAGCAACCCTTGCCGTGGCAACCAATCACCCCCCCCCCCATTACCGCAGCAGCAGCCAATCCAAAGCAGCACTTGGCACAGCCACCAATCACCCACAAAAATCACCGCTGACAAGCTCCTGCTCGCGGCTGCAACCAATCACATATCCCCACCACGCACTATCCGTGTATAGGACAACCCCTGTCGTTATACCTTATTTTAGAGTAAAAAAAGCTCATCTTATACATGGAAAAGTACAGTAATTTTCTGAAAAATGGTTGGAGAACTTTTTTTTTCTATTCCGAAACCTGAACACTTAACAAATCCCCTATTTTTATTTGTTTGTTTTATTGGCACCTTGGTGGAGGGGAGTTTTATTGGGGAGCTTTGGGGATACCATGTTCTCATGCCCCCTAGAAGATACAGTAGTACCTCAGGTTAAGAACTTAATTCGTTCTGGAGGTCCATTCTTAACCTGAAAGGTACCACTTTAGCTAATGGGGACTCCTGCTGCCGCCACACCGCCGGAGCACAACTTCTGTTCTCATCCTGAAGCAAAGTTCTTAACCCAAGGTACTATTTCTGGGTTAGCGGAGTCTGTAACCTGAAGCGTCTGTAACACGAGGTACCACTGTACTGCTTTGTTGATTAGGCAAGGACAGGGACCGCCAGCATTTATTCATGACCCAGTAAACCTAGAGAATTCATACTGCTACATTTTCACTGGAAGGGTGTGTGCTGTGTCATGTCCTAGGGCTCTGAAGTTTGAACACATTGAGTCCTAGCCAGCTTACTAGGCTGTGTCTTCTGTTCAGCTGTGAGGTTTCCAGTTCAAGCTCCAGAGCCCCCAACCCCTTTGTTAAACATCTACAGTACGTCAAGTGCTCCTAACCTTTCGCCTGTGGCGGTTAACGTCTTTCTCTTGGAGTTATTTTCTGTAACGGTTGCAACAGAAGGGAGGGCCTGCCTCTTGTCACTTGTGAGTCATAGCACATATATTTAAAACTTTGCCTGGCTTGGAAACAACTTGTTAAAATTCTAGTACATCCCCGCTAACTCCAAGGACTCCTTCCTATACACGGCACGTAGCAGAGGTTCACATCAAAAGAGACAAATTTGATTTGAAGCCGAGCTCCAATTGTGTTGGCAATGCTTGGATGTATGATTATTCTAAAAGGATAATAATGTGGCTGAACTGTTGGTGGCGAAACCGAGGAAGTTGGGTCATATATTGGAAAGGTACAAAAGGAAATGGAATTCGGGGGATGAGGCTGGTTAATTACAAGGGAGATAAAAGAAAATTAATTAAAAGAAACAACCCATGAGCTGTTTGAAAACATTGCTATCTATAGGGGCAATTGGCACTAATTGGTTATTTTATTTTCAAACAACAACAACACCTAAGACTTAGTTGATTTATTCAAAGGATGCCATCCTGCAGTTCATTACAATATTTCATTGAACTTGCAGGCCTTCAATACTTGAAATATAACGGACTTTATTCTTAAGGCATTGTAGTGGAAAAGTAATCAGGGCTCCCCCTTAAATGTCTGAAGAATATCTACAACATGTGGTTTATCAGTGTGACTTTGAAATTGCAGACAAATGAACATTGTGCAATCAACTGCATTAGAGCCTCGGGGAGTAATCCACTAAATGTTGCCCCCCCCCCATGCAAGGACCATTAAAATGAATGGGCATGGCGTGAGGTGGTTGTTGACAGATACACTGCATGTGGTCTTATTTTTTCTCTTTGAGAAAGGAACGGAAGCTGTGAAGGAAGCACTCTTTCAAAGTACACAGAATAAAATGATGGGTGCTGGGGAAAAGATTAAAAATGTTCCCCATAATTCCCTGGTTTCAATTGACTAGAATATTCCCTCAAAGATTCCAGGCTCATTAGAAGGTTGGAATTAGGTAAGATAGTTGCTTGGGGCGATGGTGCAAGAGTGTTGCACAAGAGAGCAGCACCCACTGAGATCTTGTGTGAAAAAACAGGGTGTCCTGGGGTTTTTCCAGGGCACTTGGGAGATATGGGTTTCCTAGAAGCATGTTCATTTCATGCAGCACCAACAACAAACTTTCTGCAGTCTCTCTCTCTCTCTCTCTCTCTCTCTGTGTGTGTGTGTGTGTGTGTGAGATGCACCTCAAACAAGTCCTCAAACACTCCAAGGCACCCCAGTTCATCCTGTCATATAAAACCTCTGTGCACCCCTACTTCAGACTATACTCTGTGAAGATACACAGAGCAATGAGTTCTCCTTATCTCTGGTTTCCCCCTCTCCCCAAGCTGCTGAAATTGAACACTGGAAAAGGGCTCGATCCCCTAACAGGAGTTTTGCAAGAAAAGGGACTGTGGGATGGAACCTACTGAGTCTATAATAATTAGAGTTCCTATTTACTCATTAATATACTGGAGAGAATTAGGCAGTTTGAACACAATAGGCTTCCACAAAAGATATAGACTATGTAATTGGAATTTGCTGCTTAAATGTGGGATAAGGAGCGGGGGGAATCGGCACTGCAGGAGGAGAGATAAAATGCAGCTTCTCTAGGTTTTGAAAGAGCAAAAATGAGCGCTGCCTCATATTCTCCCCAGTATCAAATGAATGTTTTTGTTTGCTCCACATACCAGCATTGGTGGGGGAATGAAATCACATGATGCACTTTCTAAACAAATAGCATTACATGTGTGCATCTTAATGCCTTTTATAAAATTATAATTGTTAGACAAATCCTTTCGTCACAGGAGAGGTCACACGAGGTGAATTCTATTATTTGAAAAAGAAAGTGACACAATATGTTGGTGTTATGCATTAAGCAGGGATGCGGGTGGCGCTGTGGGTAAAAGCCTCAGCACCTAGGGCTTGCCAATCAAAAGGTCGGCGGTTCGAATCCCCGCGGCGGGGTGCGCTCCCGTTGCCCGGTCCCAGCGCCTGCCAACCTAGCAGTTCGAAAGCACCTCCAGGTGCAAGTAGATAAATAGGGACCGCTTACTAGCGGGAAGGTAAACAGTGTTTCTGTGTGCGGCTCTGGCTCGCCAGATGCAGCGATGTCACGCTGGCCACGTGACCCGGAAGTGTCTCCGGACAGCGCTGGCCCCCGGCCTCTTGAGTGAGATGGGCGCACAACCCTAGAGTCTGGCAAGACTGGCCCGTACGGGCAAGGGGTACCTTTACATTTTATGCATTAAGCACAAGTGCCCTGGAATCAGACAGGGTGAATACTGAGGGAATATTGATGGCTTTCCACATTGAAGAATAACATGGAAAGGGCCCAGATCTACATACAGTGCAAGTGCTGATTTTAAGGATCTGAGAAGCCCCAAACAATCAACACAGAGTGGTGATATTTTATCACTCTAATGAAAGAGGGGGTTTTTTTGGCCCATGTATTTAAAATAACGCAGTAGTAGACCTAAATCAATCTTGTAGCACCATGAACTCCAATTCCAGTTCCATCAGGAAAATGTATAGGGCACCAAGCCTTCTGCCTCAGTTCCCCATATAGCATTTGCTCATGGGATGGTTGAGAAAAGGGATGTTAAAAGTGATTGTGTATTAAATGTGGCATTGTAATTTATTTGTTTGTTGCTAGGATTCTTTGCTGTATTTTTGCTATAATGCATCAATGTCAAGGAGATCTGTGAATGGAGCAATCCCCTCCACTTCCTACAACTCAGCTCCTTCATTGGTGCAGGCAGGAAAGGGGCTGTCAGATAAAATACAAAGCAGGTGGGAAGGGGAGGACTATATATGGGGAACCTGTGACCTTTTGCTTGAGAGAAAGCTTTTACTAATGCAGCATTGCCTTTGCCATACAGAGGTAACTAACCAATTCAGCAAGTCAGTGGCTAGGAGACTCATTCTCTTCCTTGCCCCTTTCCCCTATTGCCATGTCTGCAATTCTGGTTGAGTAACACTTTGGTAGATCAGCATGCCCATCCTATAAGGGGCATCTCAGTAGCTTTAACTCATATAAGTAATGGAAGCATTTGTCCTGAAAGGACACCTTCCAGATCCAGTGAAACGATGGTTGGAATAGCTTTCAAATGTGGAGAGCAGTTTGAAAGGAAATGGCCTGATCAGCTTGTGAAAGTTATTGTAAATTGAGCCGCGTGAAGTAATACTGTCCTGAAGCTAGTTTCACATGGCAGCAGAAGAGGCTGATCTCTGAATGGTCCTTTGAAGCCAATATTTGCTTATGCTTGTTGCTTCAGTCCAGGAATGGAGCACTTCTGAGCATTTCCTCTTTGAAGATACAAATAGGGATGTGATGTCTCCACTAAAACAAAGAGGGGTCACCTTGAGATTTTGGGGGCTCCCTCCTATACCCACCCCGCCCCATCAAATTGTTGGTTTGGAACAAATCAGTGAAGCTACAATATCACAGGTGGCATCCTCACAAAGAGGCTTACAGGCTCTGTTCCAGGAATGGAGGAACCATGGCCTCACAAATGGTGTTGGACTCCTCTTGGACCACAGGACATGCAGCTGTTGACATTTTCCATTCCACCTTAAGGAACAGGCATGAGATTGTTGCGTGTCACATGTCTGTTTACATTCCAGCACAGCTTGCTGGGAACTTCCATTTGTGTATAGCTTTTGCTTTTGCTGTTCTCTCCGAGAAGACATGAGAGAGAGACGACATGTTTCTTTGTTCTGATTTATGTTTAATAAATCTGTAGCTGTAGCATGACTTATGCCGCACGCCTACTTCTGTGTGCATACCACACTCTGCTAATTGCCTGCCCTGGCTTTTGAAGTTGGGGTCGCTGACGTTGGAGCACAGGCCGATGGAAGGAGACGTCTGAGCTGGGCTTTCCAGCTGGCCTCCCCTCTGCATGTCGACAACAGGCTGGGGCTGATGGGAATTGGAGTCCAAGAACATCTGGAGCACCATAGACTTCCCACTCCTGCTCTAATCCCTAAACAATATGCACAATGTTATGGACCGATTTATCTACTGTCCAGAGAGTATTCTTAGGGGAGAAGTCTTCTGTGCATGAAAGATGAAATCACAGTCCTTCATTCAAAACCTTTCTATAGATGGGAAATCCTATTCGGAATAAGGGAATTTCCCTTTAAAAAAGGGACAGCTATGTTTCCGTGTTATATGTTCTGCTTGATTATATTTTCAAATAGGCCATTTGGCTGGGAGTTCTGTCTTTCTCCATTGTGATTTCCCACTTTGAGGTTTACAACGTGTTTCCCTGAAACGCTTATTTGGTGCATCTAGATCCAGCCACTGATTCATGGGATGAACAGCTCACAATCTGGACTCACAGGGTGTGTTTGGTGGTAAAGCATTGGATCTGCATGGAGAGGGTCCCAGCTTTCAATCCCTGGCAACTTCAGGGTGGGCTAAAAGAGACCCACATCCGAACTCCTGGATAGCCACTGCCAATCAGTGCAGACAATACTTAGGTAGATGGACCAATGGTCTGACTCAGTATAGGGCAGGTTCCTATGTTCCTTGCAGGTGAATCAAGCAAGCAAAAAGTATTGCTCTCTTGAGCAGACGAACCAGAAGGCCAGGTTCCTGGTGCTTCTACCACACTTAGCCAGTCTAGAGACTGGACAGAACCTAACAAGCACAGGGGCCATTGCTGTACACTCCTGCATCCTCTAGCACTCCAAAGCAACGCTGACACCTGAATGCAGCATTTCTCTTGGGTAGGTCTCTGCCTGCAATCATAGGTTTCACTTTACATGCTGATGCCCAAGGCAATGTTCCAGATATAGCTAAATCTGGAAACGGAAAGCATTGTATAGTGGCCCAGGAGAAGGGATGCACTCGGTTCTGTTCAAAAGAGAATCAGCTGTCAAATGCCTGCTAAGCTGTAGTTGCAGTCTCTGATCTAAAAGTATTAAATTCATAAGCGCAGCGCTGGAGAGAGTTGGGAAATAGGGCGAGAATGGAATTCTAATTGCACAATCAATAAAGAGGACCATGTAAGACTGACATGCCAAATTTGAATGGCACCATCCTAAGGAACAAACTTCTATTCTTTTGGACAACAGGTAGAGGAGAAGGCTTCTGATTAAAAAAACAGTGTGCTGAAAAATAATAGGTCATCTCCATTAATCACCTGGCCAGCTGAAACTCCTGAATCTGAAAGGAGCTCTTAATCATATTACAAAATATGCAGAGCAAAGTTAAAATCCTGGACTGCAGCAAGGCTCTAAGATGCTGCGCATAACAAAGAATCTGCAACAAGCTTCTTAGTCCTGAAAGTGGAACAGCTTTCCGACTAAAGCTGATGAGCTTCAAAACTGCTCTTGTTTCTTCTGGGCTGCCTATCCAGCTGCAACATTTTTCTTGAATTTTTTTTCAGGCGAGTGCTGCTCTCTGCTTAATCCAGCAGTCTTTGGCAGTAAAGTGGCTGTGTTCTAAGCACATACAGTCTGGAAGTTTCATGGGAGATTGATATCATAGCATCATGGTTTAAAATATACAGATCTACTTGACTGAGAAATGTGTGAAGCACGTCTGCCAAACAACATAGTACTTGAAGTTATAGAAATATTCTGCTGCAATGTTAGCTCTTTGGGGTATTCCCACATGCCAGTCATCACACGATGCTTCAGTAATCAAGTGCCCACACTGCATGTCTGGTCTGGACTATGAAGGGAAGTCAGCAAGCCCCCCTGCTGGAAGTAATGCTTCTGTTGTGAATGGTGGAGTATATGTAGAAATTCTACTTGTGAAACAGTGGTGTAGCATGGGTTGCCAGCACCCAGGGCCACTTGGAGGGAAGGAAGCAGATGGAGCATGCATGCCCATTCACTCAGAAGATTGCAGACATAAGAAAAGAAGAGTCATTCTGTTGTCTGGAGAGGTCACTTCCTGGTTCTCATGGAGAAGCTGTTTTCAATGGAGCCCAGAGAGGGAAGCATGCAGCTGTATTGAGGCAGCATTGAGTGGTGACTTTTTGTGCCTCCTAAGAATTTTGCACCTGGGGCAACCACCCTTGTGGGCCCCCCATGCTATGCCACTGTTTGTGGAGGATGTTGATAGTGCATGTTTCAGTTGTCTCCTACTTGATCTGAGTGACTGGGAGAATTCAGAATCTGCTCATTCTTCTTCCCAAAGTTAAAATGGTGAGTAAATGTTATCAAAAGGCCTTTTAGACTGAGATCAGATTAGTTGTCTACATCAGTGTTTCCCAACCTTGGGCCTCCAGCTGTTTTTGAACTACAAATCCCATCATCCCTGACCACTGGTCTTGCTAGCTAGGGATGATGGGAGTTGTAGTCCAAAAACAGCTGGAGGCCCAAGGTTGGGAAACACTGGTCTACATCACAGTGAAGTGGTAGACTGGATTTCTTTCTCGATAAGCTGGTGGAGGACCTAAAGTACTACAACTCCCATCATCCTTGACTACTGGCCACACTCTCTGGGGCAGTCCAGCAACATCTAGAGGGCCGCAGGCCCTAAAAGAAACACTACCCACCAGCTGATTGGAGCAGCCTGCCTTCCTAACCTCTCACAGATCAGACTATTGGCAACTATTAAGTGATGACCATTAACTTGATATCATTAAAACATCTAAGGTCACATAAAGCTGATTGCAAATTAGCCCTGCTGAAAGCAAAATAAATAATCATTCCCAGGTGCAAAAATGACCAAAAAACGCAATTTTTCAATTGACTTGCCTAAGATCCAAAGTACCACCTTTAGGAAATTCCCCTCCGACGTCAACTCTGCCTTTGAAATCTCAGTAATATCTGGGAAAATCTGGATGTATGGTAGCCCTGATTTAGCACCCTTTTTATTCAATACCCCAGAATAAGGCACCCAGCAAGTTTCTCACTTCCACTCACACCAAGCCCTTTCATAATGCTGAAAACATCAACCTTCTCCACCCATTCGCTTGCTGATACAGATCACTGGAGACACTGACATTTCTTTAGGGAAAGCACACTAATAATCTATCAGGTAAGACTCTGGCTATGTAACTATGGTTGCAATCCTACGCACATTTCTCTGGGAATAAGCTCTATTTTTTTAATAACAAAAAAGAGGAGCATGCTTCTGAATAAATATGCATAGGATTGCCCTGCATTCATGTTGTCTAATTTAGGGAGTTTTGGAGAAAATGCTTGTTCTTAAGTATAACATGGCTGAAAAACCTTAGGATGGTTTAATGGTGACTGAGTCTCTCCCACATTGATTTATTAAAACATATACCTCCCAGCTTTTTGTTCAGTGACTTTACCGAGGCAGATTTATAACATTTAAAATCCACAATGATGCTATAAATCACAATGATGATGCTTCAACCCTCCTTCTCTGCTGTGACAGGAGGAGGAGGAACCAGCACCAAAGGGTTGGTGTTGAACTTTAAAACCCTAAACGGCCTTGGCCCAGTATACCTGATGGAGCATCTCCACTCCCATAGTTCAACCCAGACACTGAGGTCCAGCTCTGAGGGCCTTCTGGCAGTTCCCTCACTGTGAGAAGTGAGGTTACAGGGAACCAGGCAGAGGACCTTCTCGGTGGTGGCACCCGCCCTGTGGAATGCCCTCCCATCAGAGATCAAGGAAATAAATAACTATCTGACTTTTAGAAGACATCTGAAGGCAGCCCTGTTTAGGGAAGTTTTTAAAGTTTGATGTTTTATCATGTTTTTAATATTCTGTTGGGAGCTGCCCAGAGTGGTTGGGGAAACCCAGCCAGATGGGCTGGGTATAATAATAAATTATTATTATTATTATTAACCACGTCATGGTCGGCTCCGCCCTTCACCTCCATGCTTTATGAACCTCGGGGAGGGGTCTTGGCCCCAAAGCCAAAAATATAGGGGGCTCAGCCCCCTGGAGCAGGGGCTCCTGCTATAAGATTGTTAGTCCATGGAGAAGATCAAACTGAATCTCCTCTATTAAGGTGAGTAAGGCGCTGCCACACCAACCTGAATCTGCCTTGAAACAGCCCCCCACCCTGCCACCACTTATGTTCTTCGTTACAACCAGTGCAGGGTGGTCACTGGCTGTCAGCTTCTTCCTCCTTAGTCCCTGTAGGGAGAAGGATGGGGACATGGTAGAATTAGCTGACTCTGTCAATCATACTGGCACCACCTACTGTTGGTCTTCCTGACCAATCCCCTACAGTCATAATAAGTAACAGGCCCCACTGGTAGGATCTCTGTCGCTCTCTCAGTATGCACAGTTTCAAACACTGCAGGTATTTTACAAGAACACATCATGACTAGTGGCGTAGCGTGGGTTGTCAGCACCCGGGGCAAGGCAAGTAATTTACGCCCCCTAACCCGTGGATTTGCGCCCCCTAACCCATGGATTTGCGCCCCCTAACCTGTGTATTTGCCCTAACCCCAGATGTTGCGCCCGGTGCGGCCGGCCCCCCCTGCACCCCCCACGCTACGCCACTGATCATGACAATAATAATGGGAGAGTCTTTCACTCATGCATCTGACAAAATAGATTCCAGCCTACAAAAGCCCATGCTGTAATAACTGAGGTTGTTGAAATCCTATGACTTTGACTGGCCTGGGATTCAGCTACAATGAACACCATAGCACTTCCAAAAGAAAATATCTAGGTTTGGGCTTCTCACTAAGATGTTGGTAGTGGTAGCCTATTTCAAAGCACAACATACACCTTTGATTGGTTTTATTCATATAAATTAGAGGGTTTTTCTTGCTTGTTGAAGGGACTGCTATAAGCACATCCCTGAAAAATACAGCATTTGTTGATAAATGTATTTATTAATAAGTGAGGGTGCCAAACGAGAAAGGATGCTGCTGGCATGGAGGAACTATTGAACTTGTGGTTAACTTATTTGTTTAATAAAGCAGGAAGCAACTGGGTTGTATAACATGACAATTTAGCGGCAATAAAGAAAACCACATGAACAAAGCGGGTCTTAAAAAAGAAGAAGACTGTGGTGAGACTTTCTAAAGAGGGTTGAAGTTCCTGGGTGCAGCAAATTGCAATATGCCTTTTCCTGACTTTTCTTCTTCTTCAGAAAATCAAATCCTAGCAATTACTGCATTGACCATTATTCCTGTCTGTCAGCATGATCAGAAAAGGAATGTATCTTTATATTGGCTAGAAATATCCAGAAATCTTTCTTTTTTTAAAAAAACCAGCAGTTGGCAAATGTACTTTTGGAAAACCTTGGAGGGGGTAGTAAAAGAGCTTGCCCTAAGATTGCAGCCCTTTGCACGTTTACCTGCCACGGTGTGCCAAGGGACTTACTTCTGTGTAAGCATGGTTAAGCTGCTGCCCGTGTGAAAAATGGAGCTCAGCAGAAACACAGCGAGAGAGTGCATTCCACAAGGCCGAGCTGAAAAATTAATTGAAATTGGCTTAGATGTCAGTGCTCCTGTGCGATCTCAAACCTGGCAGAAGGAGCGCAAAACAAACAGTAACGATAGAGAGCAGGTTATTGAGTTGCGGTAAGACGGGCCAAAGGAGAAGCATTGCTGGGTGCCACAGCAATCAATTTGATGTCTGGTCTTATTCAATGTCTTCATTAATGATCAGCAAATGAGCCGTTAATGACATTCAGATGATGCTACTTTGCAAAGTGTGGCAACGGCGCACTTGACCCAACAAACAATGCTTCAGTTCTAGAGACATGAGTAACACAGTAGCCAGATGCAAGAGGGTGAGGCAAAGAGGGTGAGGAGTTCCTTTGCACGATGCAGATCAGTTGTGTTGGTATCTTATCTGCTATGCCTTTAAATCTGAGCAATGAGACGCAGTGGTGTAGCATGGGTTGCCTGTATCCGGGGCCACATGGAGAGGTGGGGTATGGAAGAGAAACAGACAGAGTATACATGTGCATTCAACTGCCTAAGGTGTCTGCATCACCCAGGAGATCGCAGCCACAGAGGTAAGAAGAGAAGAGCTGTTCTGTTGTCTGGAGAGGTCAGTTCCTGTTTTCAACAGAACCCAGTAATGGAAGCACACAGCTGTATTGAGGCGGCACCGGGTGTTGAAATTTTGAGCCCCAAACAAATTTTGTGCCTGGGGCAAATGCCCCTGTGCCCCCCCCCAATACACCACTGATGAGACGTAAGAGTAAGGGCTGATCTCTGCATTTAAATATAACTACTTGGACAGCGGGTGGTGCTGTGGGTTAAACCACAGAGCCTAGGGTTTGCCGATCAGAAGGTTGGCGGTTCGAATCCCTGCGATGGGGTGAGGTCCCGTTGCTCGGTCCCTGCTCCTGCCCACCTAGCAGTTCAAAAGCACAAAGTACAAGTAGATAGATAGGTACCACTGCGGCGGGAAGGTAAACGGCGTTTCTGTGCGCTGCTCTGGTTCACCAGAAGTGGCTGAGTCATGCTGGCCACATTACCCAGAAGCTGTATGCCAGCTCCCTCGGCCAATGAAGCAAGATGAGCGTCGCAACCCCAGAATCGTCTGTGACTGGACCTAATGGTCAGGGGTCCCTTTACCTTTACCTTACGTGGACAGCACCATGTGAGCCAGTGTAGGTAACTTCTGCATTTGGGCTCAAATCCATACTCAAGACATACAAGCCGTAGGATGACAATCTTTAAGATGCCACAGACCTAGTACTGAGACTCAGACATCACACATTCTGTGCTATTGGGACGTCTTGTCAGAGAAAAGAGCTTTTGACGTGTTCCTGCTGCACTTGAGTGCCAACATTAAGCTTGGCAAGAGGGGCTCAACAGGGGTCAGGTGACAGAAGAGGCCAATAGGCTTCCTTCTTGTCCCATAAAGCTGCTGGTGCTGTTCTTACTGCTCTGTCTGAGCTCTTTGATTGGTCCGCTCCCAGGGTCCCTTCTACACAGGACACCAGCCCTGCCACCACCTGCATTTCTTCCTGCCTAATCCACCACACAGGGTTCTGTGAGTGACCTATGTGCCACCTTGGAGGAAGAAACGCAGCTTAGAAATGTGTTGTGTTTTTTTCCCAAAGCAACAAAACTCATTTGAGTAGAAAAATGCTTCACAAAGCCTGCCATGGAAGAAAGCAATGTAAACAAGATTAAAGACCAAAACAAGATAAACACTAGAGGTACAAAATATATCTATTAGAGTAGTCTTGTTTTTCTTCATTATGTCTGAATGCTCTTAACCAGTGTCACACTCCAATGGGAATTCTAACTGGCTTAGATTTATTTGAGCAATGGAGGGCTGGTGACTTTTATATGAAGAATGCTTCAGTTATTGTTTTCTACCTGTCATTTTATCTAGATTGAAGAAAAGATCTCAAGCAAACCGAATGCATTGTATCATTCTATTCTTGCTGGCATGCTTTGGTAAAGTGGGCAAGTGTTAAATCCATTATCATCCTTTCAGTCAGCCACTCTGCTCGGAATAGATTTAATACAACACCAATCGCACTAATGCTCAGTATACTGTACATTTGCCACTGTCTACCATTCTGTTTCCAATTACTGCTTGGTCCTCTGTGTGTGTGTGTGTGTGTGTGTGTGAGAGAGAGAGAGAGAGAGAGAGAGAGAGAGAGAGAGAGAGAGAGAGAAAGAAAGAAAGAAAGAAAGAAAGAAAGAAAGAAAGAGATTATAAACAGCACTATATAGTATATATAGCACCAGGGTACAACACTTACAAAAGCAATAATATACATGCTTACTTTCAAGTAAGCTACAATCCTATACTAGGGAGTGAGTCCCACTCAACTAAATGAGGCTTACTTCTGAGTAGACAAGAATAGGACTGTACCCTACCATTCCATCATGTGTGTATGCAGGGCCGGATTTAGATTTGATGAGGCCCTAAGCTACTGAAGGTAATGAGGCTCTTTATATGTCCAGCTGTCCTTTGTCAACAACAAATGTGTGTGTTGAATATATGCTATATGGTACAGTGGTACCTCGGGTTAAGAACTTAATTTGTTCTGGAGGTCCGTTCTTAACCTGAAACTGCTCTTAACCTGAGGTACCACTTTAGCTAATGGGGCCTCCCGCTGCTGCCGCCGTGCGATTTCTGTTCTCATCCTGAAGTAAAGTTCTTAACCCGAGGTACTACTTCTGGGTTAGCGGAGTCTGTTACCTGAAGCGTCTGTAACCTGAGGTACCACTGTAATTTATGGACCTAATAGGTATCTAAAGCCATTTACACATGTGGAATGTAGGCACCCTATATATATAGAAATGAGCAAACCAGTGATATTTTAGGAAGCAGGCTAGCAGGCGGGGCCCATTACTTACATCATAGGAGCCTTCACTGTTGCTGTATGTATGTATGTTTTATTTTATTTGTTTTTTATCTTGTATTTTGGAAATGTACAACCAGTTTCCCCCCCTATAATTTTTTTGGGGGGGCCCAAGAGAGTGGGGCCCTAAGCTATAGCTTGTTTAGCTTATACGTTAAATCCGGCACTGTGTGTGTGTGTGTGTTGTGTGCAATATGTGTGACCGCAGCTATCTTAACAGAGGCTGCCCTCCACCTCTTGCAACCATCTATGATGGTGTCTGCTGCAACATATGCATGCATAATTTTATCTAAAATTAAGGTCCCTCCCTACCCGCAGCACAGCTACTTAAATGCAGATTTATGTAGATGTAATTGATTAATCAAAACCATATGATTAATCCCACATGTGCCTCAGAACACCCCGGCGCAGATTGGAGGTCCTGGGTCAGGACCACAGAAAGGATGATAAATCCCACTGTGATCAATAAGATTAACTTGCAAACCTACTGCATTAATTCCATAACTGGGTTTAATCCCATATGTCAGTTGTAGGTCTAAGATCCTGGACAGACTTTTCATTCTATATTCAAAGCAATAGGTACCTGCCTTGATCTGAAAAAAATAAAATAAATACATCCTCTTCTTTCTTTCACTGAAGTCTCAGGTTGTGGTCCAGCATACCTGGGATGGGTAACCTGAGGCTTAATCTCAAGTGGCTCTAATTTTAGGTAGCCTACAGAGAAGGAGAGGGACATGGGTGGCGCTGTGGGTTAAACCACAGAGCCTAGGACTTGCTGATCAGAAGGTTGGCGGTTCGAATCCCTGCGATGGGGTGAGCTCCCATTGCTCTGTCCCTGCTCCTGCCAACCTTGCAGTTTGAAAGCACGTCAAAGTGCAAGTAGATAAATAGGTACCGCTCCGGCGGGAAGGTAAACAGTGTTTCTGTGCGCTGCTCTAGTTCGCCAGAAGTGGCTTAGTCATGCTGGCCACATGACCCAGAAGCTGTACGCCGGCTCCCTCGGCCAATAAAGCGAGATGAGCGCTGCAACCCCAGAATCGGCCACGACTCGACCTAATGATCAGGGGTCCCTTTACCCTTTACCTTTACAGAGAAGGAGAGAAAGAGATGAACAATACTGCAAACCCCACCCACTTTGGGTACTAGCTCCGCCCACCCCCAGCTCTGCCTCTGGCTGCCATCTGCCCCACTGACTTTTCCCATGGGTCAACAATAGGGTTGCCATATTCCAAAAAGTGAAAATCTGCACACAAAAGTTGTTGAGCATTTTTTTTTTGGCAACGTTGTTGAGCTTTATAATTTGGCAAAAAAAGAAGAAAGAATAGAAAAAAGTTTTTGAGATATTTTTTAAGGAAAATTGCCAAAATATAGACTTCTGACATGGGTTGCCATACGCCTGGATTTCCCCAGATATTTAAGCAATTCCCAACCCAGACACTGTTTCCTAATGTTGTATTCCGGCTATGTCCGGGAAATTCTGGATGTATGGCAACCCTAGTCAACAACCTTTTGTAGGGACTCAGTGGGGCTTAATTCTCAGTAGATGTTAGTAGGATTGCCCAGTTAACCTGCTAGTGTGTCTTAAAACCAGTCCTCTTTTAAAAGTCCATAAGTGGGGACGCGGGTGGCACTGTGGTCTAAACCACAGAGCCTAGGGCTGGCTGATCAGAAGGTCAGCGGTTCGAATCTCTGCAACGGTGTGAGCTCCCATTGTTTGGTCCCAGCTCCTGCCCACCTAGCAGTTTGAAAGCATGTTAAGTGCAAGTAGATAAATATGTACCGCTCCGGCAGGAAGGTAAATGGCATTTCCGTGCGCTGCTCTGGTTTTCCAGAAGCAGCTTAGTCCTGCTGGCCACATGACCTGGAAGCTGTCTGTGGACAAACGCTGGCTTCCTCAGCCTATAGACCAGGGGTCTGCAACCCGTGGCTCCGGAGCCGCATGTGGCTCTTTTACACCTTTGCCGCGGCTCCTGGGCGGATACTAGCGAGGGGAGGAGGCGCATTGTGCGCCCCGACACTCCCCACTGTGGCGGGCGCTGTACTGGCTGTGACGTCGCATGGGGGCGGTGCGTGCGTTAGTCATGCGCTGTCCCGATGTCACCTTCCCGCCCGCTGTCAGATCGCGGCTCTGGAGATATATTTGTTTTAAATGTCGCAATGGTTTTGCGGCTCCCAGTTGTTTTTTCCTTCGGAAACGGGTCCAAGTGGCTCTTTTTGTCTTAAAGGTTGCAGACCCCTGCTATAGACTGAGGTGAGAGCGCGACCCCAGAGTTGTCCGTGACTAGACCTAATGGTCAGGGGTCCCTTTACCTTTACCTTTAAGTGAGGCTCATTTCCCAGTCCTGTGGAGAACTCTGTCAGAAGTAATTCAACAGGTTCGTTTTAAATGACTGCTGGAAACTCATTCTGGCAGGCCTGTGCTGGCAGTTAAGAATCCATCCCTCCACACTGGCTAACTGATATGTGCTTTTAATTTTTTATGGTTCATATTGTAGGGTTTTATGTTTTATTGCTTTAATCCGCTTTGATATCTTTTTTTACAACACAGTGGTAGATAATTATTTGCATAAATAAATAAATAAATAAACAAACGAGTCTTCGGGCCTATGCACACTTTCCCGAAAATAAGCCCCGTGGGCCACGGAGGAATTTACTCCCAGGTCAGATCCCATTTGCAATCGATCAAAACATTTCCCCTAATGCAATTTCTGGCCCCTGTTCAGCTCTGTCTGTGGAAAATACAACTGTTATCCTCAGATGTCCACCCTCCTTTAAAATATATACAGTGGTACCTCGCAAGACGATTGCCTCGCAAGACAAAAAACTTGCTAGACGAAAGGGTTTTTTGAGCTGCTTCGCAAGACGATTTTCCCTATGGGCTTGCTTCGCAAGACGGAAACGTCTTGCAAGTTTGTTTCCTTTTTCTTAACACCGTTAATACAGTTGCGACTTGACTTCGAGGAGCAACTCATAGCATGCGGTGTGGTAGCCTTTTTTGAGGTTTTTAAAGGACTTTGTGATTTTTGAAGCTTTTCCAAAACTTTCCCGACACCGTGCTTCGCAAGACGAAAAAAATCGCAAGACGACAAAACTCGCGGAACGAATTAATTTCGTCTTGCGAGGCACCACTGTGTGTGTATATATATATATATATGAATGAAATGGTCCTGAAGGGAATTACCAAGTAGATAGGGATGCACACCCAGATGTGCTTTTGTGATGGCGCAAGAGAAAGGCTTCTTTCATGCTTGGACCTCCTGAGCTAGAACCGGGCATTTGTCTTCAGAAATTCACTGCTTCAGTTCTGTTTTCCCTTTGTAGGTTGGCTGCATTTACTGTTTATAAGCCAAAGCAGCTGGAAGTGTGCTTCCCTAATTTAGGAAGACAAAAAGAGGCTGAACCCTTAAGCATAAGAACCATACTCAAAAGTCAGCTTCGAGGTCGATGTGTTACGCAGCATCAGCGAAACTGGAGATTAAGGAAAGCAGCTGTAACGCCTAACTAAGTGACCGGTGCATTAATTGCCCATCGGCTTTAGTCTGTCTAGTCTGCCATTGTAAACATTGGATTCTGCAAGCCTTCTCCATTTCCCCTCTGGATAGAAGGCAGTTTAACTCCTGACATCTGCAGCCCTATTCCCCCCTCCCAAAACTACAAACAAGATATCCCTGTATGTGGATACTTTCGCCCTGCCTATGCTGCAGTAGCATCAAATACCCAGAGGAGGGCGCTTGTGGCACTCCAGTCAGCCTGTTCCAAGTGAAGCACTTAATACCATATACTCGTTTCTAAGGGGGGACGGGACACATTTTCAAGCACCTTATCTGAGTCAAAGCACTATTAAACAATAATGGGCAATGCTTGGTTATCAGTACCAAGATTAGCTTGCAGGTTTCTGCAATTAATTGGCATATTTATCACACAAGCTGCTTTCTAAACACAGAAAGCAACATCTTTCTGGAGCTACAGCTGTTGGCTGCGGTTGTCTGTGGCTTGGACCACGGAGGCTGTAGGGACCTTCTGTGTATTCATCATCCCACAAGCAAAGGAAATATCCACTGCAAAACTAGATGCGATGTGAAATGAGTAGAAAGAGGATCATTTGGAGAAATGGTTTCCTGATTCTGTGTTTACATTTTAAAAGCTAGCTAGGTGATCTCTGAAATGTCTGTGAGAGACATTCGGTTGGGGGGGCATTATTCTCATATTTCACATGGTACTGGCACTATATAAGAACATTTAACTAAATGATATGGGGAGCAGGGGCAGAGGGGAAGCAGAAAGATTCTGTGGTTTGAGGAGTTTATTACAATTGATGGCATAGGAAGGGTGGGGTAAATCGCAAAAAAGAAACAAGGATGGCAATTTGGAAGATACTGGAAGATACTGGAGATGCAAAAACAATAGAACGTATGCCATGACCAAAAGAGGGGGTTCCATACATTCATGAAGAGGTGGGAAACACCAGGCATGATCATCTCTGGATACGTCCACACCAAGTGTGCTGGCTCATCCCTGCAATTAAGGGGGTCGGCGCCATGTGACGTGTGGACGCTGTGCATGCTGACATCATCCATGTGGGACGCGCAATGTGCTGGTGTCATGAGCGTGTGCCATGCGACGTGCTTGTACTGTGCGCACATGCTGCACAGCATGCTGACATCATGTGTGCATGCCACACAATGTGCGCAGTCGCCACAGAATATTAGGGGGCTGGTCCCCTCCCTGAACATTTTTGGGTGCCCTCAACACCCCCTGCCAAATGGGGCCCCTGTTCCACACCAGGTATTTTAATTCAAAGTGTTGGTCCGGTATACCTGAAGGAGCTTCTCCACCCCCATTATCCAGCCCGGACCCTGAGGTCCAGCACTGAGGGCCTTCTGGCAGTTCACTCGCTACAGGGAACCAGGCAGAGGGCCTTCTTGGTAGTGGCGCCTGCCCTGTGGAACGCCCTCCCATCAGACGTCAAGGAAATAAGCAGCTATCTTATTTTTAAAAGACATCTGAAGGCAGCCCTGCTTAGGGAAGTTTTTAATATTTAATGCTGTATTATTTTTAACACTTGATTGGGAGCTGCCCAGAGTGGCTGGGAAAACTGAGCCAGATGGATGGGGTATAAATATTATATTATTGTTGTTGTTGTTGTTGTTGTTGTTGTTGTTGTTGTTGTTGTTACTATCATCATCATCATCATCATTGCCCACAACTGTCCCATTTTAAGTGGGACATACTGGATCGCAGAAGCCAATCCTGACTTCTGTCTGGATCCTGGGATGTCCCATTTTCTTTCGTCCAGCCCCCTGGCATGAGTCCAGAGCACCGGACCAAACAAACTCTCACTGGGCTCTCTATCCCAGCACTCTGGCATGACCCTGCTGACAATCAGCAGAGCACCAGGCGGCGTGCCCCTCCTGACACCCCAATTTTGGGGATGGAAATGTTGGCGGGTATGGAATAAGGAACCCTCACTCTCTGTCCCATAGAAAGGGTGAGAGACATGGCAGGGGGGGTTCACCTGCTGTAGCATGGAAAGTTGAGTAGTTTCAAGCTGGACAATGAGTGGGAAGTACTAAAAGCTCTCCGTCTGGAAGCGACCTCTCTCTCTCCTAGGTAGCTTGTGGGGCAGCTCAGGGTTGCTCAGCTGCCAACTTAGCATTGCTCATGGTTCATGAGAGGGTGAGGCCTGGGGAGCTCAGTGCGGTGTGGGCATGGTGGCAGGATTGCCAGATTGGCTCCGTTGCTGCAGCAACACCTCACCAAGCCCCCTGCCCCTCACACCTTCACTCTCTCTCTTAGGAACCAGCAACGACACACAGCGCTTGGTAAAGGTAAAGGGACCCCTGACCATTACATCCAGTCGTGGCCGACTCTGGGGTTGCGGCGCTCATCTCGCTTTATTGGCCGAGGGTGCCGGCGTACAGCTTCTGGGTCACGTGGCCAGCATGAGTTAGCTGCTTCTGGCGAGCCAGAGAAGCACACGGAAACACCGTTTACCTTCCTGCCAGAGTGGTACCTATTTATCTACTTGCACTTTGACGTGCTTTCAAACTGCTAGGTTGGCAGGAGCAGGGACCGAGCAACGGGAGCTCACCCCGTCATGGGGATTCGAACCGCTGACCTTCTGATCGGCAAGTCCTAGACTGTGGTTTAACCCACAGGGCCACCTGCGCTTGGAGAGGCAGGTAAAAAGCGTACCCTGCCAACAGCTACTGCTCCCAGATGCAAATGCAATGCAGCGTTGACGAGTGAACTCTCCACTCTTCAAACGTCACAATGTTCACCACACTGACAATCTCTGCAGCAAAATCAATTTCCAGGAACACCATGACTTGTTTCTGCTTACATTAATTAATGATCACATTTGGGTTTTGTTTTGTTTTCTTACTGGAAAGGCCTGTGAACATTTTGTGGGGGGGGAATAGTTTGCTTGTTTCTTCAGCTGTGCTACCTTAATTTCACTACATCGCGTAAGTGGCAGAATGTCACACACAGTGGCTCAGATAACAGAGGGTCTGCCCAATGGGAATCTGTTGTATTTAAGATGCCCCTTTGCTAATCCATAATGTATGGGGCCTCTGCGCCACCAGTAACAGATCACATGCATGTAACGGAAATGTGAAATTTTATAATCAATTTCTTTAAAATATTCATATATATATATATATCATTTTAATATACTAAGAACAGATAAGAAACTAGAGCTTGCAATCACACAGTCCGGTCTCCTCTCGCTTTCCTATTCATTTATACGGTTTTCCACTGATGCTCCGACGAGTTTCTATTAAACAGAACTAGATGAGCTACAAGGTGATATCAAACTTGCCTTGCCTAATTCACGAAAAAGTGCAAAATGGCGTTGTCCTCAAAAAGATTGCAGAAATAATCCCCAGCCTTTGTTCCACCACCACCACCACTTTCTGCTTCCAAGACTGATGGGTCTGTCATTCTGAGTTGATGTGGGGAAGAAAAATGAGACGTTTTAACGAACTACTTTTCTCTTTATATTCCTCTGAGGTGATAGGTCTCTTTGAATGCTACAACCCATAATGCTTGCGGGGGTCACAAGTCACTCTGAAGGAATGGAAAATAACATGTAACTCTAGCACTTTCATACTCCGTGTACTCTCCTGTAATAAAGTGTCTGGTGGTAACTCACCCTTCTTGCTCTTGAGTGCAGCAATGGGCACTTTTGTCATTTGGTTTCTCTCTGCTTCCTATTTATGGCTTGCTTCTGCACATACCTGCATCAGATCACTTCTCCCTCCCCCCTTTCAGAAAACTCCTCATGAAAATTCTTCAGCATTGTGGTGTAAATTTCTTCTGTTAAACACATTCTCCTATGCAATTTTGCCCAATATATACACATTTTTGCAAGCAATGTCCCCATATGTGCTTTTTGTTGGGGTGTGTGATGTGACATTAACAAATGAGAGTGCTGGAGGTGAAATAGTTAAACAGGTTACCCAATCAGAACCCAGGGGGGTGGAGTCAGAGGGACTATAAAACCAGCTCTGGGAGGGGCGAAGGAAGGAGTTCGTTGCGTGGTTGGTTGGAGTGGGAGTGAATTGGGATAGAGTCTGTGGGGAGGTTGAGTTAGTGTAGCGAAATAAGCTGAGTCAGGAACAGTTAGGGGCTAGGAAGACAAGTAAATATCTGAGTGAGTGAAAGCAGGTAAATATCTTAGTGAGTGAAAGCAGGTAGCGGAAGTTATAGGTCTGGAGAAGCAACCCATGAATGTAATTGACTGATATCGTTTATGAAACCACATGCTTGTTAAACTGCAATAAAAAAACAGAAGTTTATGTTCCAATTTAACCCTGACTGGACTCAGTATTGTACCAGGTATGGCCTGGGTGGTGGCAGCGAGAAATAAAGTGGTGGCACAGGGAACAATAGACGGTGAAACGTCTGGGGACCTTGTGTGATCGCCACAGGGGGTTATGTGACTTTCATGAATATATGCATGTTTATGCGCACATTACTATAATATATGCATTTTTGTGCATGCCACTCGGCTGGTGAAGTGCATTGCAACATTTGAAGAGGTGTGACTATTAAAGGATGGCTCTGCAACTGCAAGGCACCATGTGTCCCATCCCTGGTTTAAAGGTTCATAGACGGGTGGGGGACCAAGACTTAATGTGCATCTGCCTTTGGACAGTGCCACTGTGCTGTGTCTGTAGCAAAGGACATTGTTTCCTGGGATAAGATACTATTATGCTAACCGAGGGAAGCTGAGTTTGATCACTTTGTAAAGGGGGTGGGGTGGGAAGAATGTTGTAAGAAGCACTGGTAATGAACTTGTAATTCCTAGGCTGTTGGAGTGGCTGTAACCCTAAGGATAAAGGTAAAGATAAAAGGATGCCTGACCATTAGGTCCAGTCGTGAATGACTCTGGGGTTGTGGCACTCATCTCACTTTACTGGCTGAGGGAGCCGGCGTACAGCTTCCGGGTCATGTGGCCAGCATGACTAAGATGCTTCTGGCGAACCAGAGCAGCGCACGGAAATGTCGTTTATCTTTCTGCCGGAGCGGTACCTATCTATCTACTTGCACTTTGACGTGCTTTTGAACTGCTAGGTTGGCAGGAGCAGGGCCCGAGCAACGAGAGCTCAACCCGTTGCGGGGATTCGAACCGCCAACCTTCTGATCGGCAAGTCCTAGGCTTTGTGGTTTAACCCACAGCGCCACCCGCATCCTAACCCTAAGGGTAGATACTTTGAAATCAATGGGCATTGCCTCTCTCTCCCTCATCCCATCATCCTTTGTGATCTGCATGCATAAAAGAGGATGGGACACAGTCAACAAAATTTACATCTGAGAATCAAGCTTTTGGCCTTTGTTTCCCCTGATAGAGAAAACCTCTGAACTGCTTATATCATCAGTAACCGCAGAACCGAGCCTTTGAGAAGTGTCAGCTCCACATCACAGACGGAATTTGATTCCCATTTAGCCTGGTGGTTGTCTGGAAGGTGTTCTATAACTCAACAATGCAAAAAGACTTCTCTGTGATCTTTTAACATCAAAGTCCCCCCCTCCCCACTCATAGAAGGATATTAGTTAATCTCCCGTCATTAAAAATAGCAAAACAAAAAGCGCCAGCAGCTCTCTCTTTTTTCCGCTGAAAGTACAAAACTACCAAAGCATCATTTATTCTTCACAAGATGTTCTCCTAGACACACACTAATGGCAGCTATATGACTGTCTTTGTGGCACAAGCATGTGTCTGGCCCTCGGTGATGTGGATAATGAACGGAGCTGGTGCAGATTAGCGAATTCCATCACTCTTGCTGTTTTTCAGTTGGTTGGAAGTATATCTTTGCCTAGCAAATTGCTTTTCAGCCCGGGAAGCCATGTGGATCATAAAGGGAGAAAACCCAAATTAATTGCCATGACAACATATTTACTGATTTGCTAGATAAGGCTCATTTGCCTTTCGTTAGCAAAGGCTGATGAGCAGAGAAGAAAATGGGAGGAAAAGACTTGCCAAAAAATATATAAAGATTGTTAATTTCATACATTCACTGGCAGTGACACCATCATTACAAGATGGATTCTTCCTGCTTCCCTCCAAGGTGTAGATGACATGTTGAGTGAGCTCGGAGCTCCACATAAATAGCTGACCTTGTAGAGCAGGAATGGGGAACCTGTGGACAACCAGATGTTGCTGAACTGCAGCTGCCATCAGCCCTGTTTATTGGCCATGTTGGCTGGGGCTTATGAGAGCTGGAATCCAACAAACAAATCGTTCACATAGAAATACAGGAAGCTGCCATATATTGAGTCAGATCATTGATTGGTCCACCTCAGTACTGTTAACTCTTCTTCTTCCATAGAAGGGGAGAGAGGGGGGGGGAGGAAGGGAGTGAGGGAGGGATGGGGGGGAGGAAGGAGACTGCCAGCTGACATTAACATTAAGAATATTCCATCAATCCTAATTTAAACGTACAGATTAACATATGTAAGATTAAAGCTTACCAGGAAATGATATATATTGAAATGAAAAGGTTGTTTAGAATAACCTTTGTAAAACCAAAACCAGAAGCTTTTCTTTTGGGAATTATAGGGGCAGAACTACCTAAAATGTATAGAAACTTATGCATGTATGCTACTACAGTGGCAAGAATGTTACTTGCCCCAAAATGGAAAAAACAGAAGTCCTACCAAAGGAAGAATGGATACAAAAACTTATGTAATATGTAGAAATGGTGAAACTTACCGGAAGAATAAGAAATTAATATAACTTTTTTTAAAAAAACACACACAAAAGAATGGAAATGGTTTATTGAACATTTACAGATAAATTATAAACAGATAAAGACACTGGCAGAATTAATGTAACAACCTGCAGTTTTATAAGAGTACTGTATATATTTAAAGAAGATGAATAAACGAGTAAATTAAGTTAATTTGGATATGCAGAGGATATTAAAAATAAATTTAAGGGATCGCAGAAAGTGGGGGAAGGGAGTCAAGTTTCAAAATGTCAAAATGATTGTAAAATTAGTGAAATGTATAAACTTGAAAAGTATAAATAAATAATTATGAAGTTAAATAACAAACAAACAGATTAGCATATGCTATGCAGTCCATAAGTATTTAAAGAAGATTGATGATTATAAGCCAGGCATTCAAACATGAAAAGGCCAGTAAAATCTTCAGGTCACTGAGTAATGGAGTAATGGAGTGTTTGGCCTTCCCGATATTCTCTACACTGACTGATAGTGACTCCCCATGATTTTTGACAGGCTTCCTTCCTGGAAATTTCAGGGGTGGAGTGCAGGTGCTTTGCCCCTGGGCTATGTCTCCTCTGATTTGCACACAGCCCCTCAAAATAGTATGGGTGGTGGATTGTACAGCCAGGATTCCATATCACCTGTCATTTCTACTGAACAATTTGAAAGTGTGTGGTTTTATTTGTGTGCAGAAGGGAAGGGGTAAGTTTGCTCATCCACCACTCAAGGATAGTGTTGGTTCCAGTGGTGACTGACTGAACAGAATATGTCATCTGTTTTGAGAAGCCAGCTGGCATTCACAAATGTACAATGGAGAGCCCTGTTGGATAAGGCAAAAAGTCCATCTAGTTAAGCATCCTGATTTCTACAGTGGTCCATTAGATGCTTTCAGGAGGACCATCAGGATAGCATGAAAGCCCCATGAAATGAGCACGTGGTCCTCTCCTACCGTAACTATCCATTAGCCATACATAATGCCTCTTAACATGGATATTTCATTTAGTTATCATAGCTAATAACCACTGATATACGGGATATCCTTTTCCTCCATCTGTTTTCCTTAATCCCCTTTAAGAGCCATTTAAACTAGTAGACATCAAGTTTTATAACGTATCTGATTTGCTAGGAAGCAAACACTCTTCAGCCCCACCAGCCGGTCCTCAGCAATGACATCTCAGGCTGAAATCTTGGATGCAAAACCCCAGATAGTTCAATCTTTAAAATATTCAAAAGTGGATATCTGAAAGCACCCCACAGCGTGCAAAGTGCAACCCACTTAGGAATAATTGATTAACTTCTGTAGGCTTCCAATGAAGGATGGCGCTTTGAGATTACAGCCATGGTATCGGCTACCAGCTTGCCATAAAATGAGCACAGATACATTGCATTTGAATACGAAAAACTGGAACATTTTCATACTTTCCCCCCACTGAAATTCTTTTCTCTGAGTAAGAGAAATGCAGATTAAATTCAGGAGTATCCTCCTGTCTACATCAATGGAAGGAAAGTTTGCACATGCATACGTGACAAAACTGTATTGTGCAAAGAACCCTTGCTCCCCTTTTCTTATCACCAAACTCTCCCCTTGAGAGATCCATGGGTATATAATAGGGTTGTCATACATCCAGAATTTCCTGGACAAATCCAGAATACCGCAGTCAGAAGCAGTGTCCTGGCAGAAATTGCTAAGAATGTCTGGGAAAATCCGGACATATGGCAACCCATGTCAGCAGTTTTCCTTTAAAATAGGTCAGAAATTTGCCAAAAAATACCCTCAACAACTTTTCTGTCTGGATTTTCCCTGTTTGAAATACAGCAACCCTAGATATAACCCAATTATGTGCACCCTGTCATCTGAGTTCTTGTCCTTATATATTCTTGAGTTCTTGTCCTCTCCATCATGGTGATGTGAACAGGAAGGTTGTCACTGGGCGCATGTGTGTAAAGTTTTATTTATTTTCTCCTTGCCACTGAATTCAGGGAGAATTCCTTGCACAAGTTCCATGGTCAGTTGATGGGGGCATGGGCAGAGTCTGAGTGGTTGTAGGATTTGCAGTAAAAATCCTATTCTCTTGTGCCACCTGCCTCTCATGTGTATCTGTACCCCAATTTGGCCACACCCAGCAACATTTTCTACTGGGATAGCTAAGAAGATGCACATTGCTCTGGTGCAAGTGGGTCTTCCCTTCTGCCAGTATTTCTTCAGTACAGGATTGTGCTCTACATAAGCAAAGCAGTTGCTTCCTGTGAAAATAAAATTAACCTAATGGTAAATCTTGATCAATCTGGTGCTCATTCCCTTATAGTTGCATTTAACTGTTTGTCCTTGTTTCGATCTTTTTAAGTACGTATGATATAATCACCTTTTAATTACAGTGGTACCTCGGTTTACAAATCTATTCCGGAAGTCCGTTCTTAAACTGAAACCATTCTTAAACTGAGGCGTGCTTTCCCTAATGAGGTCTCCCGCCACCGGTGCCCTTCCACCATTCAGATTCTGTTCTTAGACCAAGGTAAAGTTCACAAACCGGGACACTACTTCCGGTTTTATGGACTTTGTAAACCAAATCGTTCATAAACAGGGCTGTTTTTAAACCGAGGTTTTAAGTCTTACCTGTTTTAAGTCTTATGTGTTCAGTTTATCCGTATGTTTTATCTTATGCTGGTCTGTGACCGAAATCAAGTCTGATACTGATACTGTTTTGAACAACAACTCCTATCAGCCAGCATAGTCAGAGATCAGGGATAATGGGAGCTATAGCTCAACAATTTCTGCAGGGCATCATATGGGAAAAGCAGATTTAGATTATTCATACAACTGAATATCGCTATGGGGATTTGCTGCTAGGTTCATTTCATCACACTGTTTAATAACCTAGACACAGCGCACCTTGGATGTCATCCACTTTCGTTCATGCTGGAAACTATAGCAGAGACCTGATCCTTCAAATGGAGGGCTCATGTTTTTGCATGCTGAAGACTCCAGACTCAATCGCTGGCATCTCCAGTTAAAGGATAGCTAGGGCTGGGGACGACGACTGCTGTTTGACTCAGCTGAATAATTAGATTGTTTTAGGAGGGATGTTTGCAATGGATTCTAATGCCTCCAAAACAGCGAGATGGAGTGAAAACAAAATACAGGGGGACACCCTTCCTGCTGCTTTTCTGTCTCCTGCCAAATGCCTAGCAAGTGGGAGTTATAAAGCTAAACTATTATTAAAATTTGGTGTGCAGTTCTGGAAGAGTGACTAAATATTGATTTTGGCCAGTGCAATTGCAAATAAATCTGCAAATTTAAAAATATCCAGCCACTGGGACTCAATGTGTCAAGAAAGCTTTCCCTCTTATGGTCCTGTGTCCACCAACAAACCGCTCATCACATATTGTCAGAAAGGTGAAGGCTAACATGGTCTGGAAGGGATAGCCTGCTTTATTTCACCAAGTGTGTGGTTAGCTCTAGCCAGGTTGCCTGAGGACTCTTACTGAACACATCTCCAAAAGGAAAGTAAGGCGACAATTCTCTTGGCAGCTCTGTCATTGGACTCAATAGTACCGCACCAAAAATGTGATGAGCGGAAATGGACACAACAAAGTAATCAAAGAGAGAGCAGCTAACTTGTATGAAAAGAGAAGGGACCGACACATTGAGAAAGAGTGTTATTATTATTGTTTTATTTATGAAATTTGTATACCACCCTTCATCCGAAGATCCCAAGGATGCATAAAGAAGCAAAATAGAAACACAAAATACATAGCAAAAACAGTAACTTGACACCATTGGTTCAAGTCCTGCCCTCAAGGACAGGAGAAAACAAGCATGCTCCCTCTTCCATTTGACAGCCCTTAGGATATTATTTCTCCTCTCAGTCTCCTCTTTTCCAGACTAAACATACCCAGCTCCTTCAAGCACTCCTCATAAGGCTGAGTTTCCAGACCCTTGATCATCTTGGTTGCCTTCCTCTGCATACGTTCCAGCTTCTCAACATCCGTCTTAAATTGTGGCCCAGAATTGGACACAGTATTCCAGGTGTGGTCTGACCATGTTGGCGCTGCTAACACAGCAAAACCAACACAGGAGGCAGCAGTTACAAGCTACCGGTCTCTGCAGCCACAGTAGGTGCTGTGATTTTCCAGCAGTTTGACTTCACCCCCAGAAGCACACTCCATTGTCTCATGAGACAGACAGCTTTGAACAACAACAATTACTGGACTCATGAGTCCTGGGGAGCTCACAGCAGCTGGTGCTGGCTAGGAAACCCTGTAACCTTTTAAATTTTGGGGTGGAATTAAATGGAATTTTCAGGCAAGGTCACCTCCTATGAGGGCATGAATCTAGAAAGATAGCTGCAGCAATTTTCCCATAAGGGCAGCTGCTTCTTGTTTTTTCAGGGTGAGTAAAAAGGAATCTCTTAATCTCCCCTCATGTCTTGTGGGCGATTGGTCTGAAAATTGCAGACCTGGGAAGAAGCTTGCTAAATTGCAGACAAATAGATCAGGAGCTTTTGTGCTAGATGCCATTAAATGTTAAAAGAATGAAAAGGGATTTGCTTTCTGGGTAAAACCAGTCCCTTAGATTACAAGCACGACCTGTTAGTCACACAATGGACCTCTCTCTTTCTGTCCTTTATCCACTCGGGGTTTTGATTTCCGTCTCCCCCACCCTCGCAGTAAGGTGGTGTGTTAATCTTAGAGTCATTACTTTTGCTTTTTAGCCTATGCTTGTCCACAGCGTTTTTTAAAACGTCTGAGCACTGAGAAGCCATGAAGCATTTTGGGGGTTCCTGTTTCAACTCATGCCACCTTGTACAAATCCATTGCATACCCCTAGCATATTCTGGAGTCCCCAGATGCTACCAGATTAACAGGAAGGAAAGAATTAACAAACAAGCAGAGTCATTGTGATGTACTGTTACTCATAAAAAAACACCAAAATGACATATTTTTATCTGTATAATACACCCCCATGTATAAGACAACTCCCATTTTTTTTGAACCCAAAATTAAGAAATCAATATTTTAAACAGAGTGTGCCCCACCACGTGTGTTGAGCATTTTTGAGGGAGATTGCCAAAGAACTTTTTGTGGGAGATTGGCGGTTCCGGCAGCTTCTTTGCAGCAGCCACGGGAAGATAATTAGCATTTTTAAAAAAACCAACCCCATGCAATGAACATCCGCGTTTAAGTCGACCCCCAATTATACATGGAAAAATACTGCATTTTTCTAACAGGATATGCAGGAAATTATCACACGAGGCTGACAGATTGCTTACTGATAGAATCCAGTAATGTACTGGATTGCATAATCAGAATACTTTGTTATTCCTCCCTACATTTCAAAATCAACAAACTTTTAAAAGCCCAGCAAATCCATTTGGAATCTATCAAGTGACCACTGGGCTACGAAGTCTTTGAAAATGCAAAGCTTTAAATTAGACACAAGCAAGACTGAGAACTCATCACAAGGTTGTATGTAGCCTTCGTTTCTGCATATAAATGTCCTCTGTGATGTACGAATTTCCTTTCATGGGCATTTTCTTTAATGTAATAATCACAGATATAACAGTGGGAGCTTCTGTAATCGGAGCTCCCACTATTTTCCTTGCCTTGGTAATCTTTTGTCGGGAGGGCTAAGTAGGAAGAAAGAGAAGAGATTTGCTATGTGAGTACATTAAAGTTAGTAGAGAAAAAGCAGAATGTTGGAACAGGGACAAAGGAATAAGCAGCAGAGGAAGGTGGGGTAGAGATGAAAGGTCTCTGACAAGGGCACAGTGCGATGCACTAGCAGCCTTGCACTTGACATTGCTCAGGAATTCTAAGAAACCAAAAAAATCAGCGCAGTTCTAAAATTTCAGACTACCATCTTGATGTCAAGAGTTCGGCCTACACTCAAGTAGGACCCTGGCAGAGATGCATGCCCGACTGGCATGTTCCCTCCCTCCTGGTCGATCGTTCGGGAGCTTCATAAGCTTAATTCAGCCCGAACATCACAGCGACCGATGCCAACCGACACCGGCACACTTAGGGATCTGCAGAGTTTGTGCAGTTGCATAACAGATCTCAGCAACTCAGCATTTTGGCTAATCTACTTTATTTACATATAAACACACATGGAGCACTGCAACATGGCTCCCTTTCTGTCTAGCATCAGACAGCAAAGAGAAAAAGAGCAAAGGACAATAGTCCCACTTCACGAAACACAGTAACACAAACATCCTGTCTCCGTCACTTCCCACTCTGTGGAGTCAAAACATATACCGTCATGTGACAGACAAAAATCCCATGACTGCAGTCATGATCAGGAATTCTAACACTTGATTAAAAATGGCATCCAACTGTATTCAAATCTTATCCTTGTTCTTAGGAACCATTGTGCAAAATTGGATTGTGTCTCAAGAAGTGTCCAAATGCCTAGTGAACAGCTTTCCAAATTCTGGGGAAATGCCTGTACTGCCAACTTTGCAGCTAGATCCCACTCCCTCACCCCCAAATTCACCACATAGAAAGGACTTTGATGGGAATAATATAGCAAGTGGCAACATTTTCACAGAAATAATGCTATTCATATCGGGCACCAATTTGTCTTCTGGAGAAATAACTCCAAACAGGAAGTTTGTGGTTTATTCTATAAACCCCATCCATTCATTTGCAACTCACAAGCTGAGTCGGCTTGCCTTCCTTAGAAACTGGGATTTTGGGGTCAGAATCTGAAAAAACCATACCAGAATGTGCATTCTCTCAAAGTTAGTTGTGTTAATTTATCATTCCCATGTAGTCCAATGGTACTTGTGAATTTAGTTGATGATGAGGATACATAGAAAGTTTGTATTCTGTATTTTCCAGAAACTGTTTATTGTCTGGAACAGAGAGTAGGTTGTGGAATCTGTGGGAATCTTGTGGCTTACTACATAATTCCTGTCTGGAACAATGTGACTGGCAAATTTGGTTGGTTAAGCAGGCTAGAAAACTGGTAATCCAATCATTTCCAAAAATACATCTTATTGTCCAGAATGCCACTTCTATGGGTTATTTTTATTTATCTGTCTATTTATTTCATAAGATTTATACAACACTTGCTTGTAAACAAAACAACAACCTCAAAGCGGTTTACAAAGAGAATAAAACAAAATAAATATCAGCAAAAATAGCAAGAACTATTATTTTAAAAATCCAAAAGATAAAATCAGCAGTAAACTAAAAGCAGATTCAAACATACATCAACATTCTATGCAGTGCTGTTTTTTGAGAAAAGAAGGTGCCAAAACTCACCATGAACACCTCCCTTTTTCTCTTATAATAACTGGAACACCAACTTTTTAGCCTGCTTAACCAAGCAAATTTGCCAGCCACATTGCGCCAGCCAGAAATGATGAAGTAATCCAGTGGGGTCAGAACTGAGTTCCAGTGAGTTGCAGCTGAAAAAAAGCTCTGATTCTATGTGTTATTACTGCAGAAATCCCCTCTAGTTCTGTTTCAGTTGGGCTGAAACATATTCAATATGGTATATTTACCAGAATAGGTTCTAGAACATGAATTTTGTATAATATTATTTGACTTGCTACATAAAGCGTGTTCTCCTTCATGGAGAGCACGTGTTGCGGTGGGGTCTGCTGAGCCACCCCTCTGTTACCAGGCAGAGTCTCTAAAGATGGCCTGGCGCAGTGATTGGTTCACTGGGTTGCTGGGGTAAAAGTTATGTTGCAATTTTGGTGGGAGGGGTAAAATGTTTAAATACTCTGCACACAGCCTGGAGCTTTCTCTTTGCTGCGTGCAACGGATCACCCGCCCACCCGCCCTTGAGTAAGGGGTTGTTGCATTGACCTTGCTATGTCTGTCATGGGGTCGTCTGCCGTTGGGGCAGGGGCCTGGTAGGAATTTTGTCCATCTGGCAGATTGGCTGGGCCATTTGGTTTTTGCCTACTGCGTAGCAAATCGTCACAACTTGTAAGGTTGCGGTTAGGCATTGGTTATAAATTGGTGGAGGAGGGGTTAGGATAGGCTGGGCCTGCCCCTCCATGGTTGCTGTGGAAAGGGAATTCCGTTAAAGGAATCCTGGGGCTTGCCATTTTTTCGTCCAATCCCTGGAATGGGACTAGGGCCGGCAAGCCTTCGGGGAGCATGCGGGTGAGAAGTGAGGGTCTGTGACTCAGCTCCATTTCTCCCCGACTTGCTTTCCCCCGCGCTGTCTTTTGGTGGTGCCCGGAAGTCAGTTCTGTCCCCAGGCGGGGGGACAGATAGTCTAAACCAATGCCTAAACAACCACTCACGGTTTTGTATTTAAATAAAGTTGTGGCCAAAATTATGCCAAAAACCTTAAACAAAAATTAAGTGTGCGTTGTGAGTTATTTGGGGGGTGGCTTGGGGACCTCGACACGCAACTTCTTTCTGGTCTCATGTAACTTGTGAATTTGGTTGGTATGGATAGCTAGAAATGTGCCATTCTGGCAACTTTTCTGAAATACCATTTCTTATCTGAAACAGATACTGGAACATTAGTTTTGTTGGAGCTTCGTAGCTCCTGCTTCAGCCCTAGCTGGTTCTTTGTGAGTGGGGAATTAGGTTTATTGGCTTCCTCATAAATTGGCATTTTGGCCTGTTTTCCTGGAACATGGTTTGTTGCTCAAAATGGATAGCAGAATGCAGTTTCCGTAGAAGCTTTGTGGTTTATTCCCATCTATTCCTGTGTGATGAATGAACTGGCTCACTCTTTCAGGCTCTGAAGTTGGCATTCTGGAACACCCCTTGTCGTCTAGAATGGATTCTGTGAAGTTTTGGTGGTATATTGCATCACTCCCATGTGACTTGGGATGCTGGGTGGCGTTCTTACCTGGAAACATCTTTTTTCTTCTTCTAAAATGCAGGTGTTATAACTGCACAAATTCTCCATCAGACACCCCACACTAAAAATAAGGCAAACAAACACAAAGCGTGCTTTTGTTCTTGCTCACACCCTGTATCAGTGGTGGTTTCTCATTGGAGTCAGTAGCTCTTATCTATTATACAGTGATGATTTATTTACGAATCTGCCTTCGCTCAGCAACTGACAGGCACAAAAGAAGGAAGCGATGAAGTATTCCCTGCTCGAAGATGAAGGTGCAGAAAAGGAGATTCCACCAAAAACAAAGTGTTTCAATATAGTTTGGGCGGTTTCTTCTAAGTATGCAAACTGAGCACGTTGTTCCCCCTCCATCACCCATGCACATTTGAATCTGTTTAGCAAGCCTAATGCTTGTGAGTTGTGAATTAAGAAGGGTTTCCCCTCCCCATTCACCGAGAGACAAAAATGGCTTCCTTTGACTTTATGCAAGTCTGTTGGTGAATGAGGAGGTGAATGAGAAAATGCATTTCTGGCCAAGGTTTCAGAGCATAATTTATTTCAGTGTAATTTTCCAACAGGGTGCTTCCCAGTCAAAGAGCAGTGAAATGAGAAAAATGCAGGCTGCTTCTTCTAATGCAGAAATCTTTATGCAGAGGAGAAGAGGCTGGAGCAGGCACAGCAGGACTGCTCAAGTCAGGGCTCAGAGCTTCCTCCCCCCCCAATCTTCTTCTTCTTCTTCTTCTTCTTCTTCTTCTTCTTCTTCTTCTTCTTCTTCTTCTTCTTCTTCTTCTTTTATTATTAAAGCACATTTATTCAAAAGTTACAATACAGCTGTGTCCAATGCCATCATAAGGTAAAAAGGTAAAGGACCCCTGGACGGTTAAGTCCAGTCAAAGGCAACTATAGTGTGTGGCGCTCATCTCACTTTTCAGGCCGAGGGAGCTGGCGTTTGTCTACAGACAGCTTTCCAGGTCATGTGGCCAGCATAACAAACTGCTTCTGGCACAATGGGGCACTGTGACAGAAGCAAGAGTGCACAGAAACACTGTTTACCTTCCCACCGCTGCTCTACCTATTTATCTACTTGCACTGGCATGCTTTCAAACTGCTAGGTTGGCAGGAGCTGGGACAGAGCAACAGGAGCTCACCCCACTGTGCGGATTCGAACCTCCAATCTTCAGATCTGCAAGCCCAAGAGGCTCAGTAGTTTAGACTACTGTGCCACCCACATCATAGTATCACAAAATGATCACTCCAATCCTAAATCCCTCACCATTGTCATGTTGGCTCACCCAGTACCTTAAAAAGGAACCCAACTACAGATCTGATTTTCAGTTAATATATCCCTTCTACAGACACCTCTGTGATGATGATGGCATTAAAATATCCTGCCCTTCTTCAATAAAAGAGAAAAAAGGAGACCAAATCATGTCATATGTATCTTTTTGGGAGATGCCTTTGATTAGTCGCTGATGGTATGTGAGACATTCTGATAGAGCAATGCTCCAGATGTTATTAACCCATGCCTCTATTGGTGTAGATGTTTCGTTCCATTGTTGGGCAATAACTAGCCTAGCTGCTGAGAACAGGAAGGAAATTAATTCTTTAGATTTAAGGGTAGAATTTGGGGTCAAATCTAGTGATGGTAAGGCAAGTGCCAAATTAGGAGAGAGAGAGATTGTTTAGTGATTTTGGAGGTCAGATAAAAGACTTTCCTCCAAAAGGCATGGACCACACCACACTCCCACCAAACTTGAAAATAGGAACCTCATTCTCCACAGCCTTTTCAACCTAATGGTGAGCTTGAAGAATTTGTTTTTGCAAGGCATGTGGGGGTCCAATGCCACTGAAAGATAATCTTAAGGGAAATTTCCTGGCGGCGAGCTGAAATTGTTTTCAGAGACGGATTTCACCATATGGATTCCCATGCTTTTTCACTTATCAGACTCCCAATGTCAGTTTCCCATCTCATTCAAATATCTTCTGTGTTGCCCCCAAAGCTGTCTAATCTTCAAAGCTAGAGGTATAGCAACAGGTAAGAAAAACTTTCTTGAAGGATAGTCTCTCACGTATAGAAATAAAGCCCCAAAGGTTTATTCTTTTAAATGATCGTATGTTCTTTAGACATTGCCTACATGAGACATTAACACTTGTGTAGCTTCACCCAGTTTAGTAGGATATCAGTCTATCTCAGCTTTAAGTAGTTACTGCAGTTCAAACTTTCTAGTGGCTTACTACACACCCGTTCATCTCCTATGAAATCCTAGATCATTGCAGAAAATGTTAAGGCATTCTCTGGAACACACATCCAGGTTTTTTAATATTAACATGGCATTCTTCCTTCCTGTGGTTTCCAGCAAGTAGGAATCATAGCAGCCTCATTTGCCTTCACCCTGTCGAGCCCAATCAGGCTTATGCATCTCCGAATTGCTCATGTCACGATACAGCCGCATGCCCGAAATGAACTCGATGGAAGGTTGAGCAGTGTTGTTATATCCATTAGCTTCCATTATTCATGACACTTTGCAGGATATTGCAGAAGGAAAATAGAGTTAAGAGCGCTTTGTGTGTGTGTATATAAAATGTATACAGGTACTGATGGATAGGTATGATCAAAACATTTGTGCCAAACTAAACCATTTCCCCTCTCAGCGGATCCAAATTCTGGCCCTATCATTGTCAGAGTGAGGTAGCTGCCTTAGGTAGCAGGTGATTGAGGGAAGGGGCTGACAGTAAGTTGTGTGTGCTGTGCTATCTGACCGGCAGTCCCTCAGGTACAGATACAGCCCTCAGGTACAGTGGAGGACATTGTTCTCTCACCAGGGTTGAAGTAAAATTCATCTGCCAGTCCAATCATCTTCTGAGAGAAGGGTCACAGCTCAGTGGTAATATACTCTGTTTTGCACTCAGGCGGTGCCAGGTTCAACTTCCAGCTGGAAATGTACTTTACCTGAAACCCGACGCAAGCCACTGTGAGTCAGTGTAGACAAGACTGAGTTGAATAAGTAGAGGGTGTGTTTGCATGTATTTGGAATGGAGGCGGCCATCTTGTCATTTGTCTCAGGCAGCTAAAAGCCTTGGTCCAGCCCTGCTCCTTGTTTGAGTAGAGCCTTGATCCTCAGTGAAGGTCACTTGGTTCTGTGTGCCACCATGGCTGGGAAATTAATATCTCAGAATCAGCCTAGATATACCCAGAGTGGACTTTACATTCCTGCCCAACTGGTAAGTTGTCATTATAAACTTTATTGACATGGATTTGTCCATAGCATAAACATTCATGGATGCTACCAGAGCTTGGAGTGGAGCCTGTTCTATTTGGGAAAAGGGGGCAAAGCCCTACCAGTCTCAGTCTGTTCTTAGCCAGTCTCCACTTGCCTGCAGAAATCAGCAGGGAGGAAGATGGGGACAAAAATCTGCCTGCCATTTGCTCTGGTACCACCTACGGTTGGAGTCCCTGCCTTCTATCCTACCAGTTCCAGTGGGCACCAACCACCACTGTCTGCCTACTTAGGAGAAAGAGGAGAAGGTGGTGGGCAGGAAGAGGAGTCACTTTGATTACCCTGTTTCTCAGGTGATGAGAAAATCTCTTTCCTGCCTTCTGATCCAATATGAATACCTAATTCTGCGGAGAGGAGAACATTTTGGGAGCTGCCTGTCAACTGGCACAGGTCCAAATTCAGGCTTTAGAATGTAATAGGCAACTTTATGAATAGCGCTGATTGTTCAGGCTGCGTATTTAGGGAGATAGTGGTCAATTTGCACTTTAGCTGTTTATTTACATCCTCCACCAAAATACGACGTGTAAAAAAGCACCAACACACTGCGAAATTACATCAAAGGAAATTAAAGGACTAAGCCTTAAGAGAAGGCATATAATTAAAAGAAACCCAAAAACAGAGCTACCGGCTAAGGAAGGAAAAGAAAAATGAGAGAAGTGGGAAAATATTGGCACGCACACAAATGGAAATGGTTGGGTGCAGTAATGTGGTCCAGCGATGTAGCATCACTCTTGAGGCATTGCAGAAGGGGAAATGGATGGTGGCTGTTGGGGGTTAGGGTTAGTGGGGACAGGGGGATACCTAGAAAGATAGTGTTGGGGAAAATGTATTTGTTTGTTTGTTTCGAGCATTTGTAATAAATAAATAAATAAATAAATAAATAAATAAATAAATAATATTTTTTATTTATTTATACCCCACCTTTCCTGGTTCAAAAACCAGGCTCAGGGCAGATAACAACAAATTTAAAACACTTAATTATAAAAGCAGCATAAAATACAGTATAAAAACATGAATAACAATAAAATTCAAAAATCAATTTAGTGGAAATAAGCATTAGATAATCCCCGGGGCTAGCTGGCTGAATTGGTCCTACTTGGGCCAGTGAGGAGGCCAGGGGAGAATTAGCTGTAGGGTCTCAGAATGGATGATCTTCATAAAAGGGGAGGGGGAGAGAAGAGAAGGGAAATAAAAGATCAGGCTGAATTCAAATTAAAGCCCAGGCGGAATAGCGAAATTGTACCCTGCTCTTCAGCCAAAAAGGCTCCCAGAGTGACCTACACACAATCAAAACAAGACACTCCCTACCCACAATCTAGGAAAGGCCTCTGTGAGCACATCTGGCAACCACTGGAGCAGGTGATGCTCTCATTTGTAGACAATAGCAGCCAGTGGGCTGGTGCAGGCAGGGTCAGGTTGCTCACATGCCTCCCCAGCACTGAGCATCCCTGTCAGTTCCTGAGAGGGGGAGGTATGAGGTGCTGGAAGTTCGGCACAGTGTGTGCACGATGGCGGGAACATTGGATTGGCTCTGCTGCCGCGGATGCACTGCAATGAGCTTCCTGTGCTTTACCCCTCCACTTCTCCCTCTCAGTAACTGTGATCTGAATTCAGCATTGGGAAGGCAGGTGAGCAACCCATCCCTGACCTGTGCTGCCCCCCCCCCCCCAAAACCCACTGTGGTATTTAGCAGTGTCTAATATAAGGCTGTGCCTCTTTAATTTCAAGAGTGCTTACTTCCAAATCAAACCTCGATGCATTTAGGCGGAAATAAGCACCAGTAGAATGTATTTCTAAGCTAAGCATCCTTTGAAAGCATATTTCAAGGTGGCTTTTGAATTTACCGACAAAAGTTTCCATTTCATTTCGGTTGCGAGCTCCTTGATTGCCATTCTGTGTGAAGACACTCAGAGTTATGCCTAGACCCCAAACCGTTTTTTTGCTAATACTTTTGAGGCTGATGGCTGCTTTGAGGAGGAAAACAAAAGCTTGATTGAATTGCCCATCAAAGGGAGCCCTTGGCTTGCTGGATTTTTCTTCAGGAGAGAATAGCAATTTTGGCTAAGTGCAGGAAGAGAGAGTATTCTCCATTTGCAAAGTGTCTCCTGGCACTTGTGACTTTCCTACTGCTTTCAATTGCCTGTACCATGGGGTCAGTGTCATTCAATACAATTGTTTGGGTAAGAATTGTGGGCCGTAGCCAAGTAAGTACTTTATATGGAGGGGGAAATTGAATATGCAGACTAGAACATCGTGAATATTGTCAGCAGTGGCACTTAGGCTTCCAAGGTTTTCACCAGATTTTGCAACTTTGGTCCATATGTTTGAAGACTCTGAGTCCCCTCCTAGCTCACTGGGGCTGAATGAATGATAGAATGGATACAATTACAATTATTGCATAAATATATGTTAGAATCGAGGGCATTCAGAGTTATGTAAGCAGATACTGGCTACATCCCCAAATAATCTTGTGGCATTTTGGTTGCTGCATTTCTTTGTGAAGGGAATATATGGTACTTATCGGACAGTAAATATTTTGTTTGCATCCGTATGTCTTGAGAGACAATGGAGTGTTCCTCTGGGGGTGAACTCAAACCACTGAGTTAACAGCACCAAAGTTACCTCCCTAGGGCACCAGCCTTGGCAGTGTGTATGGAGGTCCTGGACATCCCAGACAACAAGACCCGCCCCTATCTCAGTCTCACTCATGTGGTCCAAAGGAAAGCAGAGTAGTATGTTTGGCACCAGCTTGGCTGCAGGAGTTGCTGGAAGGCACAATCCAACCATCTTAGGTACTGCACTCTGGATCTGTAGAAGAAGAGGAAGTGGAAGAGGAAGAAGAAGAAGAAGAGGAGGAGGAGGAAGAGTTTGGATTTGATATCCTGCTTTATCACTACCCAAAGGAGTCTCAAAGTGGCTAACATTCTCCTTTCCCTTCCTCCCCCACAACAAAAACTCTGTGAGGTGAGTGGGGCTGAGAGACTTCAGAGAAGTGTGACTAGCCCAAGGTCACAAAGCAGCTGCATGTGGAGGAGTGGAGATGAGAACCCGGTTCACCAGATTATGAGTCTACCGCTCTTAACCACTACACCACACTGGCTCTCTAGAGTTATAAGGTTAACTTTTTAGCCTTTCTTTAATGATCTATACCATCTCTATTCAAAGCAGCTTCTGTCCATATAATAAGGTTGCCATATTTCAAGAAGTAAAAATCCGAAAACACAAAGTTGAAAGTTGTTGAGCTTTTTGAAGGGAAGGGAAATTGCCCAAATGAAGTTGTTTTGGGGGAAAGTTTCAAAGACCTGGACATTTTGACAATTTCCCCAAATTCCCCCCATCACTGGAATCCTGGACATATGCAGGAAAATACAGACATATGGCAACCCTACAATATAAGATACCCAAATTGCAATTATTCAGCAATTATTCTGACTTTGTGCAGGAAGACCTGAACTGGGAATTTCCTTAACCTGATCATACTGGAACATGGCCTCTAGGATGGATTTTCTTTTCTTTTCTTTTACCTTACTAGGACTTTTAGCCTATATTTATTTTAAGTTTTTTTTTTAAAAAAAGACTTCTAATCCCAAGAGCTATAGAGAAAAGCCTGGGGGTAAATGGACAGCTTCTTCTCATCGTAAGGCTAGAGCTGCTTCATCTATCACCATCTCTAGTTCCTCCTCCTCCCCTCCCCTCAGTCTCTTTCATTATTGCACGTCCAGCTCACCTTGTCCAGCTTGACAAAAAAAAGGTACACAAGACAAAGCATGTAGATTAAGCATTGTTATGCATCATTGCCTTCTTTTGCATGCTTCATTCCAGCTTCGGCATTTGAAGATGCCAAATTGAGAGTTCATCATGCAAAGTACAAGATTACATCCCTGCTTGCCCTCGTGCATAGTCAGTTTAACAAGCATTTTTGTCCAAGTGGACAGCCCAAAATACATCAGTGATTATAATACCGATTACATGATGGCGATGGTGCTTGCGCTGGGCTGCATTGTCAATGGTCACAACAGTGAATTGTTAGCACTTGGATTCAGAAGGGACTTCCCCACTATCCACATCTACCCATAAAAAGGTAAAGGTACCCCTGCCCGTACGGGCCAGTCTTGACAGACTCTAGGGTTGTGCGCCCATCTCACTTAAGAGGCCGGGGGCCAGCGCTGTCTGGAGACACTTCCGGGTCACGTGGCCAGCGTGACAAAGCTGCATCTGGCGAGCCAGCACAGCACACGGAAACGCCGTTTACCTTCCCGCCAGTAAGCAGTCCCTATTTATCTACTTGCACCCGGGGGTGCTTTCGAACTGCTAGGTTGGCAGGCGCTGGGACCGAGCAACGGGAGCGCACCCCGCCGCGGGGATTCGAACCGCCGACCTTTCGATCGGCAAGCCCTAGGCGCTGAGGCTTTTACCACAGCGCCACCCGCATCCCATAGAAGCTGTTAATTGGGGCTGCGAGCTTTAAACAGTTGAATCAATAGTCCAATCAGCTAGAGATTCATCAGTTGGTTATTTGCAACTGGACTTCTCTGCAACCCATCCCCTCTGCAGGGAGGTGGGACCAATTCGGATGGTCCGCCCTCGCCACTTAATGGATCCAAATGGTTTCCAGAGAGTGGTAGGGGATGCTTTATCCCATGTTGATGGCCTTTCAGCTGATTCCCTGGTGATTCCCTGGTGGCCTGCTGGAATGTGGAGTTAACCAGGGCTATTGAAGAAGAAGAAGAAGAGTTTGGATTTGATATCCCGCTTTATCACTACCCTAAGGAGTCTCAAAGCGGCTAACATTCTCCTTTCCCTTCCTCCCCCACAACAAACACCCTGTGAGGTGAGTGGGGCTGAGAGACTTCAAAGAAGTGTGACTGGCCCAAGGTCACCCAGCAGCTGCATGTGGAGGAGCGGAGACGCGAACCCGGTTCCTCAGATTACGAGACTACCACTCTTAACCACTACACTGTTTGGCTCCGAAGTGCCCTCTCCGATTGCATGGAACCCGGACAGCCCCGTGGTTTTCCACGGATCTGAGGGCAATGAAACAATCGTTGAGACGGCTAGAGCGCCAGTGGCGGATAACTCATTCCGAATCTGACCGGACACAGGTTAGAGCTCAACGTCAAGCCTACCAAGTGGCGATAGTGACGGCGAAGAAGAATTTCTTCACCGCCTCTATTGCATCTGCAGAAAACAGCAGCAGGAGACATTTTCAGGTGGTTCACAATTTAGCGGAACCACCTGCAACATCGGGGCCCAGTACGGGCCACATGTTCTCCTGCAATGATTTTGCAAAGTTTTTTGCAGATAAAATCGCTCAGATTCGGGAAGAAGTAGACTCCACCATGGGAGCAGGGCTGGGGTGGGAGAATGCTAGAGTCCTGTCTAGTCAAGTTGCGTGGGATCAATTCCAATCTGTTACCTCCGAGGATGTGGACAGGCTGCTTGGACGAGTGAAGCCAACCACCTGTCTCCTGGATCCTTGCCCATCCTGGCTTATAAAAGCTAGTCGGGAAGGACTGGGCGATGGGCTTCGTGGGGTGGTGAATGCTTCCCTCCGTGAGGGAGCCTTCCCAGACCCGCTGAAAGAGGCGGTTATTAAACTGCTTCTTAAAAAACCATCTTTAGATGCGGCCACGATGGCCAACTATCGCCCAGTCTCAAATCTTCCATTCTTGGGCAAGATGATTGAGCGAGTGGTTGCTGAACAACTCCAGGCACGCCTGGAAGAAGCGGACCATTTGGATCCCTTCCAGTCGGGATTCAGGCCTCATCATGGGACTGAAACTGCCTTGGTCGCACTGGTTGATGATCTCCGGCGGGCTAGGGACAAAGGTGAGAGCTGTTTCCTAGTTCTGCTGGATCTCTCAGCGGTGTTTGATACCATCGACCATAACATCCTTCTGGACCGTCTTGAGGGGCTGGGAGCTGGGGGCACTGTCATACAGTGGTTCTGCTCCTTCCTCCTGGGCCGTGTTCAGAAAGTGGTGGTGGGGGATGAGTGTTCAGACCCCTGGGCTCTCACTTGTGGGGTGCCTCAGGGTTCTGTCCTCTCCCCCATGCTTTTCAACATTTACATGCAGCCGCTGGGAGAGATCATCAGGAGGTTTGGGCTGGGTGTTCATCAGTATGCAGATGATACCCAGCTCTACCTCTCTTTTAAATCAGAACCAGTGAAGGCGGTGAAGGTCCTGTGTGAGTGTCTGGAGGCGGTTGGAGGATGGATGGCGGCTAACAGATTGAGGTTGAATCCTGACAAGACAGAAGTACTGTTTTTGGGGGACAGGAGGTGGGCAGGTGTGGAGGATTCCCTGGTCCTGAATGGGGTAACTGTGCCCCTGAAGGACCAGGTGCACAGCCTGGGAGTCATTTTGGACTCACAGCTGTCCATGGAGGCACAGGTCAAATCTGTGTCCAGGGCAGCTGTTTACCAGCTCCATTTGGTACGTAGGCTGAGACCCTATCTGCCTGCGGACTGTCTCGCCAGAGTGGTGCATGCTCTGGTTATCTCCCGCTTGGACTACTGTAATGCGCTCTACGTGGGGCTACCTTTGAAGGTGACTCGGAAACTACAACTAATCCAGAATGCGGCAGCTAGACTGGTGACTGGGGGCGGCCGCCGAGACCATATAACACCGGTCTTGAAAGACCTACATTGGCTCCCAGTACGTTTCCGAGCACAATTCAAAGTGTTGGTGCTGACCTTTAAAGCCCTAAATGGCCTCGGTCCAGTATACCTGAAGGAGCGTCTCCACCCCCATCGTTCTGCCCGGACGCTGAGGTCTAGCGCCGAGGGCCTTCTGGCAGTTCCCTCATTGCGAGAAGCAAAGCTACAGGGAACCAGGCAGAGGGCCTTCTCGGTAGTGGCACCCGCCCTGTGGAACGCCCTTCCAGCAGATGTCAAAGCGATAAACATTCAGAAGACATCTTAAGGCAGCCCTGTTCAGGGAAGTTTTTAACGTGTGATATTTTAGTGTATTTTTGGTTTCTATGGAAGCCGCCCAGAGTGGCTGGGGAGGCCCAGCCAGATGGGTGGGGTATAAATAATAAATTATTTTTATTATTATTATTTGAATTCGAGTCAATTTAAATCTCTTTGGGTGCATGTTAAGGGCACAAGTGTCCTGTTTCAGTTTTTGTGTGCTATTGTAATGAAGACTGAAAAGGAAAACATGAAACACGGTCTTTTCTTGCAACGGAAGCTAAATAATGAGCATGGTAAATACCTATCTATGCTTCAATAATTCAAAAGGCATATATATTGAGGTTCGTGCAATATGCAGATATATTTAAACATAATTGGTTTAAACTAAGTTGGTTTAGCCAATTAAAAAAATATTGATCAGTTAAACATGTTAGTGACCCTATTAATATTAAGTTGTAGATGAGAAGTTTTTATATATATATTTCTAATGGACCACAGTAGAACAAGACATTTTCTTTTCCATGGAAGCCTTTAGCTCTATTATGAGTGGTGTTCATTTGGCTTCTTGATTTTTGAGGTCTTTGCAGGGGAAGGAATTGGCCTAAACCAAGGAAAATGGATTATTAACCATAAGTATATTGGTCTGCTCATAGGGAACTAGGCTTTCCCCCAGGTAAGATGATTCACTGATTGCCTGTAATTTGAATTTGGATTAGATTTATGGAGCTTCATATTTCTTTATACCAAGCAATTACCAATTTCATGGTTAAGTTTGTATATTTCATGGCACTTTGCCCCCAAAGTAAACGTGTCATGCTTAGGAATTGCATCTTAAAAGTGGGGAAATAGGCTGACATTAGGTAGATTTCATGGAAATTTTAAACACTGTGAAGGGAACCCCAACTCCATTTGAAATCTATTTTGTTCCGTTGCCAACAAGAGTCCAGGCTACAGCTCTGAACCTCTGGGTTCTTTTGTACCCTTTATTAAAGCAATACTGCAAAATTCTTGGCATGGAGTCTAATGCTAAAAGCATGCGTTTGTCATACATGACAGCCAGCAATTTCTGATTCGTTCCTAAACGACATTTTGCACACTTAGACTTAAAGCTTTATTCTGTCATTTAGCATTTATTCCCATTCTACACACATTATTGCAGAATAGCTCCGAGCATCCCATTCAAGGTAGTTTCAAGGGTTTATGCCTTCTGCGGAGAGCAGTTACAATGCATGTTATTACTGGCAATCTTTTTTTAATTACACTATTAGATCTTTTGGTGGGAGCCTCAAACACTTTTAAGATGAGACATGATTGTGGGTTATTTTAGAGGTATATTCAAGAGAGTAAAAGCTTTCTTCAGTCATGAAAGACAACAAAATTCCTCTTGTTTTCCTTGGAATGACATTTGCTGAACATTAACAGCTGACCCCAACCCTTGTCCCCACTCCAATTATACCACCCTTAACTGCCCCCCAAATCCGTATTTTCTAGCGCACACACAGCTCCACCCTTACTGTCCAATATTGCATTTATTTTTAAATTTATATCCCATGTTTCTTTCATCATGGGACTCAATACAGCACTTTTCATGGGTATCTTGTTTCACCTCAGATCCTACGAAGAACCTCCCTTCCAATGCTTCGTATGTTTTCTTAGTTACAATAATGAGGCGCTCAAGAAGTTGCTCTATTTGTTGTCGTATTACAGAAATGGATGGAATTTGTAGGTCTAGTTGCTTGTTTAGAAAGAGAAGTGCCTGCCAGATTTCAGATAAAGAGATTCAAGGGTTTCTAGGTGGAGCCTTTAACAGTTGTAGATTTTAAAAGGAGAGTACCCCTAGCTGTTTGTTTCTTAGCAAAGCAGGGCGGTCTCTGCAATTATGGTAGTCCATTCTGAGTAGATGAAGTCTCCCACATCTGAGACAGGTAAATGCAGAGCTGTTTTTGTTTTGCAAAGGGAGCCATCAATGTTTGATATTATTATTATTAATAAAAATAAAAATAAAAATAAAAATATTGGCTGAGGCCAATTCCAATAAAGATTTCATCCTTTGTAGACATGCCCAATGGTACGTCCCCTGCAATGTTTCAGAAGCATAGGTTCAGGTGTTAGGAAGCTATGATGAAGGAAAAAGAGTTTGAGACTTGTTTCATTTTCAGCTAATAGTTGGCACCACCACCATCCGGAGAACTTCATATTCCAAATTTCTGTTGTAGCTTGAGAATGGGGAATGAAAACAACTGGTCCTCAATTGCTAAGCCATTTAAAAGTAGGAATAATAGGGGAAAGTTGTAAAGATGAGTTTTGAGAAGCTTCCTGAAGGGAGGGGAGAGCAGAACAAAGCTCACATGAAAGAGAATCCCACATGTTAGGAGCAGAAAGTAACAAAGGAAAAATACAAGGAAAAGCAGCTGAAATATCCGTCCCTTTCACATCACAAACTGGATATGAAATCGAGGGGGCTTTCAAAATATACCGTATTTTTCACTCTATAAGATGCACCAGACCACAAGACACACCTAGTTTTTGGAGGAGGAAAACAAGAAAAAAAATATTCTGAATCTCAGAAGCCAGAACAGCAAGAGGGATCGCTGCGCAGTGAAAGCAGCAATCCGTCTTGCTGTTCTGGCTTCTGGGATAGCTGCACAGCCTGCATTCGCTCCATAAGATGCACACACATTTCCCCTTACTTTTTAGGAGGGAAAAAGTGAGTCTTATAGAGCAAAAAATACAGTATTTTTGACATGGTCCCTGTGGTGGGGCAGAGTCTGCTGTTGGAAAGGGGGAGGGAGAATTTGTTAAAATCCCACTGAATATTGCCCAGGCTCCTGGACACATGCAGAGTAGTTCTTTGGATCCCGGACACAGAAGCCAAACAGTTTGTATGACCTACAGGAGACCACCCCCACCCCAGGTACATTCCATATCTAATGCCTATGGGAGCATTGGAGGTAATATAGAGATCACTGTACCGGCTGGGCTTTCCATTTATACTCTGCAATTTCTATGCTCAAATAAAGTTGGAGCCTAGTTAAGCCCAGCATGTAGCAACCTGACTTCCTTCCAGCGATTTGTAGGTAGTCTTATCAAATAAGTCTTAATGCTCCTCTGGGATTGAAGAGAACGGCAGGCAGAGATTTGCTTGCACTGCCCAACGTATAGTTAGTTTTGGCCTTTGCTCATAATTCGGATCATTTGCCACCTTGGTACAAAATCAGGGATGGGGGGTGGGGGGAGAGGAGAGGGCCTTTTCTTCCTTTTTAAGTAAAAATAGGCAAAATCACTTCCTGCACAATTTGCAGAAAATAACCTTTCATGCCCTTTTCATTGCCTGCAAACCGGGAGTTTCCCAGAGTGACAGCAACCAAGAGTGAAAGAGAATAGAAAATGAAAGGCTTATGGATATCTATACAGGCAGCCCTGTTTTGATCTGCGCCTAACTCTCTTTATATTCCAGCATTGTTAAATTTCCCTTTTGTATAAGTCAGCCATTTGTTTGCATGGCTGTGCAGAATGCTGCTCTACTGCCTGATCCTACAGCTTGTAGCAAGGAGCGCGTGCAGCAGCCAGGATGGAGGAAAGACAGGACTGGTACCCATCCACCCACTCCCATTCTATGCTATTGTGCAGATCTAAGAAGTTCCTTAAGAACTGCATAGGAATTTGTTGCCTGCCTGAGTCTTGGCCCTGTGGGCAAGTTTTTCACTTCTGCTGCACCTGATTTTTAGGGGTGGGCGGGCATGCACATAATATGAGTGTGCCATTAATTGGGTTATTTGGTCACTTTGGAAGCAGGAAGGTGTGAGGAAATTGATCGGCTAGGGGTGAGATTTGGGGCGGATCTACAGTAACATTAAGGAAGGGTTAAGGAATGGTTTTCATAATGTAGATGGACACATGACGTTCTACTTTTAACATTCATAATGCATTATTAAATTGTGACAACTGAGGACCCTGCAGGACAACCAGCAACCAGCAGTAGGAAGATAGCCATTTTGATGGGGGGAGGGGACAGAGCTAACAAATTATTTTACAAGTATGCCATATTATGTTTTAGAACAGGCATGGGCAAACTCGATCCTCCAGATGTCTTGGGACAACAATTCCCATCATCCCTGAACACTGGTCCTGTTAGCTAGGGATCATGGGAGTTGTAGTCCCAAAACATCTGGAGGGCTGAGTTTGCCTGTGCCTGTTTTAGAACGATATATCTAATATCATTCTAATGATATTAAACAGGTCAGTATAGATTCAGCCTAGGTGAGCATACTTAGGCAACTTTCAGAGTGATGGGCACTTGCCAGGACTTGCCACTCAGAGCTGTGGGACTCATGGGTGGATAAAAAGTGTATTTGAGGCTAACCTGTCTCACCTGTGAAGTGAAGGACATGAGACAGGAGCTGATCATGCAGGTGAGCTGTGCATAAGCAAGCTGCCAGCTAGCTCTGCAGAGGCTCTTTTTATTAGCACAATATGCAAAACCAGTCGGATACATTTTGGACTGTGCCCTTTAAACATCTTCCGATCACGCGATCATGGGGTGGTACAAAGTTATTTTGGCACCTGTTTCCACCATGTCACTTTCCCCCCTGAACAATGTTTAAACGAAGGAGACAAAGGTCACAGACAGGGCACGGCAGACCACTGAGAAAGCCAAAGGTTAGATAGAGGGCATGGCGTTCAGACAGCTGTGGCTTATCTGTGGGCGGAAGTGTGCTTCACACCCAGCGGTCATTCCTTCATACCTGGCTGGAGCTGTGACCAGTGGTGGACCTTGGGGGTCTCACATTTCAGCGGCACCAAAATTCAGCACCCACCCTGCCTCTCGCCTTCCATTCTACACCAACAGATGTGACAACCCCTGCGGAGCCCCCGAGGATCTGTACCCAGTGCGACTGAACCAGTCGTACTCCCCTAAATCTGCCTCTGCTGTGAGGCCCTAGGAAAGGATGCATCAGGAATACCTATCTACTCACCTTCATGGGTGTGGCTTGCAAGGATAAGAAATGGCAACTCATGCCACTAGAAACAGCACACTGGGTAGGGCCGCTAAGTTGGCTTCCCACTGCTGCTTAGCGGGACAGGTGAGGTGGCAGGGAGATTGGCACTGTGCAAATGCATTGGCGGAGACAATCCTGTTCTCCTGCGACTGACCTGCTCACTGCCCCTGCTGGTAAAGAACAGTGGTCCACCTGCCAAGAAGCTAGCATAGTGACTCTCACCTGGTGAGCCACTCCTGCACACCACACTCCCTGGGTAGGGGCTGACTCACCTGATGGCAGGTACTTCTGAGTTATTAGTTTCCTGCACTGCTATTGTCCCTCTTGAAGATCCTGATGTGGTTTAAATAAAATGGCCATTTTGGCTCAACTCATTTTCCCCTGTGCCACAGATATCACTTTATGCCCAGTTCGGGTTGCAAATCTTCCCACTGGAAAAACAGTTACAGAATTAGGATGATAGCGTTGGCTTTCAAATGGAGTTGGTGTTACCAAGTCCAGAATTGTTCTGCCTCCAGAGCAGATTTAAATGTAAGCAATCAACGAATGAATGAATGAATGTTGGCACTCCAGGCTACATCCTAGGTTGATTTTCCACAGCTGGATCAGCTCTGCCTCTTCCAGTTTGGAGAAAACCAGAGACAAAACAATGGGTGCCTTCTGTCATCCGTTGTGCTAATGGGATTCAGTAAAAAGCAACAGCAATTAGATGCAAATGCAACCACACCTTTTAAGTTTTCTTCTTAGAAGTTTTCTCTTTGCGTTTGAAATTGCTAGCAGTGGATTATGGCTCCCATTGCGAAGTAAGTAACTCTTCTGCAATGCAGAATATTACTCAGTAACGTTTGTTTGCCATAAACATCAAACCGTTCCGTGCCGCCATAACTCATAGCAGGGGTGGGAGGAACCTGTTTATTTCTTTTTAGAAAAGCGAGAATGTGTGTTTATGGGAAAGATAACTGGAAGCTAGAGAGCGATGGCTGTGTGTTGGACTGATTTCAGAGTATACGATGCATAAACTTAAAGACTGCTGGTGCCCATTGGTACCGTATTTTTCGCTCTATAACACGCACCTGACCATAACACGCACATCGTTTTTAGAGGAGGAAAACAAGGGAAAAAATATTCTGAATGAAACAGTGGACGTATCATTTTTGTGCTTCATGCTGTGGCCACAGACATGTGATCTGATGGTGAATTTGGGGTGACCCAATGCAAAAATCCTGAGAATCCCTGTGGATCCATGCTTTGTAACCACGTTTTTGCACCATTGCAGCCCCAGGCAACAGTGGGTGCATGATTTTTTTTTGGGGGGGGGGACAGGCTGTAGCCATGGACATGCTATGTGCTCTGATGGTGAATTTTGGCTGACCCAATGCAAAGATCCTGAGGATCCATGTGGATCCATGCTTTGTAACCACGTTTTTGCACCATTGCAGCCCCAGGCAACAGTGGGTGCATGATTTTTTTTTGGGGGGGGGACAGGCTGTAGCCATGGACATGCTATGTGCTCTGATGGTGAATTTTGGCTGACCCAATGCAAAGATCCTGAGGATCCATGTGGATCCATGCTTTGTAACCACGTTTTTGCACCATTGCAGCCCCAGGCAACAATGGGTGTGTGATTTTGGGGGGGCAGGCTGTAGCCATGGACATGCTGTGTGCTCTGATGGTGAATTTGGGGTGACCCAATGCAAAGATCCTGAGGATCCATGTGGATCCATGCTTTGTAACCACATTTTAAGTGGGGAGGGAAGGAAAAACACAGAAGGCTAAGAATGCAGGAGAGGGCTATAACGTGAGGAAAGGAAGGCAAAAGTTTCCCCCCACCCACCCACACAAGCCAGCCAGCCTGCGCTCTCTCTCTCTCCCTCTCCCTCCCACCAGCATGACAGAAGAAAGCATTTTAACTGCATTAAGAACTATTTAGCAGCGAAACCTAAGCTTTGCCATCCCTTAAGAGGTACAGACACTGTAATCTTCCAGATCGCATGAATTTACAGGCAAAACACTGTTTAAGGATTTCATCCTTTTAAATGGAAGAAAGCATATTTGAATGCTGTGTGTCTCCAAAAACAAAAAGCAGGAAGTCAAATCAGAATTTTAAGCCGAACCTGTAATCTCTCTTCCCTTCACAAACATTGTTCCCTCCGGAGCAGGGAGAGGATAGAACGAGGGACGCTCTGCTCTCCCCTCTACTTGCCTGGAGGGGAGGGGCTTTCCCTGCTCTTTGTTCCGTTTGAGCAAACACAGTAACGAAACAGAGCAGGGTGGGCAGTAAGACCCTGAGGCAGAATGCAGGAAAGCCACCACTTCCTCTCTCACGGAGCTCCCTTCTCCCTGAAGCGCGGTTTGATTTTTGCCTCATTTTTCGGCTCCAGGGACCACACATTCGCTGCATAACACGCACAGACATTTCCCCTTCCTTTTTAGGAGAAAAAATCTGCGTGTTATAGAGCGAAAAATACGGTAAGTAAAAAATGATAGTCCTATTATAGTGTAATCTTTTTTTCAAACGTTTCCAAGATAGAGATGGTTTGAAAGGACAAACGCTCAACAACTTCAAGCAAGATGTGAAAAGGCATGGAAAAAAACCACCCGTTAAATCTTACACTCTTTTAAGGATGGCGTGTGTGCTGGGTATTTTTTATTTTATTTTAAGTAAGGATGAAGAGAAACAGTTGCCAGAAAAGCTGATCTAAATATTCTTTTAAGGACAGGAAAGAAAATGCACAATTCTTTCAATATTCTTTCCATACTCAAATGCTGGTGTGTGTATTTGTGTGTGTGTGTGTGTGTGTGTGAGAGAGAGAGAGAGAGAGAGAGAGAGAGAGAGAGAGAGAGAGTATTAACACTTAAGTTTCAGTAAAAGTTTTTGGGAAAGTGTTTTCAGTAAGGCTGACGGGGGGGGGGGAATAGATTTACAGAGTACTGTCCAGTGTTGGTCATATTCAGACTTGAGCATCTGAAATCCAAGATTTCAATCCACTAATTTCAATGGGCTATGACTACAGTTGCATATTGCTTTATGACATAGTCAGATTGCAAGAGAATGAATTTCCTGGGGGCCCAGTTTTGGCTAACTTCATTCCAAGTAGCAAGATTTCCTGGTCCTATGCACAGATATGTATGCAGTGGCACTGCTATTTCAGATTAGTCTCCTTTAGAAATCCTGTCGTCAGGATTTTGGCACAGTGCAAGAGCATTTCATGAATGGGCACAGAAAGTGATTCACTCAAAAATTTATTAAGTTAGCAGATAATTTCAGCTCATGAAGCTCATTTTAGGCCACGGGCCTGCGCTGGAAAAAAAGTGTGTGTGCATTTGAAGGAAACGTCAGCTGTGAATAAATAGGGGAGTCTGGTTAATTTGCACTTTGAATGCATCTGTTTCTGCGGCCACTTGTGGCTTGCTCTTGTGCCATGTTGATTTTGGGAGCTTCCCCCTTGCTGGACTTAATTTTAGGTAGCCCAATAAAACTCGTTTATTGATACAGGAGCCAGAGTTCGTCTGCCATTATTTTATCTCTCTGCTGCAGTTGATACCTCACACTGTTTGATTTTGTATTACTGTTGTGTGTGCTCTATGTATTTCCCTTGCCTTGAATATCTTGGGCAGAAAGGTAGCATGCCTCTGAATGGCTGTTGCTTAGAATCGCAAGTAGCGAGGGCGATGCTGTGCTCATGTCCTGCTTGTGGGCTTCTCATGGGCATCTAGCTGAACACTGAGATAACCAGATGCTGGGCTAGAGATGGGCCAGTTGGTCTGCTCCTCTTATGTGATAAGTGACTTTTATAAATAAATATTTGGGGACTTTCAGCTTAGCTGGTTCGTTGTGGACCAGACAGAATAAAGTGGACCAGACCGTTTCATTTCAATACACTCTACTTAGGAATGTACAGAAATTTCAGTAGGCTTACTGAAACAAATTTGGCATCAGATGTTTAGCCATCATGCTTCTGGCAATTGCAGATGATGTGAATTTTGCTACTTTTTGTCTTGCTAGGGCTTTGGGTCTTCATTCCCAGCTTTATTCTGGCAGAAATCCAGAGAGCTGCACCTCTTTCCATCACTTCTCATTGTTGTGGGAAAATGTGTAATCTACGAGCTTCTTTTGGTTTATGGCAAGCTGGGAGTAGCAATGAAGGAGAAATAATAATAATAATAATAATAATAATAATAATAATAATAATAATAATAATAATAATTCATTTATACCCCGCCCATCTGGCTGGGTCCCCCCAGCCACTCTGGGTGGCTTCCAACAAAACACTAAAATACAATAACCTATTAAACATTAAAAGCTTCCATTAACAAGGCTGCAGTTTGGCATGAATTTAAAAACGAACCTACTGAATTTGCAAAACTCTCAAAACAGTCCACGGACCAAAAATGCACATTGGAGTTTTGTGACTCGGTTCTCTAGCCAAAGTTGCATACACAAAGTTGTGCCTCTCTGTGCCTTAAAAAAATGAATGGGAGGATCCAGGAACACTAACCTGAAATAATGTGCTTAATAACAATTGGGAAAGCACTGTTCAAGTCTATGTTGCATACCTGAGGTTTTCTTTTTTTGCAGGTAAGTACTCTGACCTAGCTTTTCAATGATGTGGGAATACACATGAAAATAACTGGGACACATTTGCACGGCAGTATTTTATTTATTTCATAAAATTTATGCACCACTTGCTTGTAGAAAAAGAAAAAGAAAACAGTAAAAACAGCAGTTTTCAGAAAATTAAAATCAGCAACAAACTGGAAACAGATTAAAACACACACTAGCATTCTAGATATCTGGATAGGCTGGTCCGATAGTCAAGGAAGGCCATTTATTTAAGCATCTCTTCTTTCGTAATGGATAGTTCACCCTCTAAACATCTGGAATGTGAATCCTTTGCACTTTTCTGACATATAGACTCTCCTTGGATATGTCATCTGCTCAGTGGTGGTGATTCCTTGACAGAGTAGATTTACAAAGTGCTCAGGTGCTCTGTGCTGTAGGTCAGATTTGTTGTGTGTCTTCAAAGCTGCAATCCCCATCTATTACACGCAGAAGGCAGCTGAATTTCATCATCTGCAACAGCTGCACCACAGCTAGGGTCAGAGCAGTGTGATTTGCTTCATCTAAACGATCTGTGGATATCTTCCCTTCCCTCCCAAGCCAAAGCAGATGAGAAGGTTGTACCGAGTGCTCTAGGATATTTGGGCAAATCAGTAACGGTGACATCCCCTCCCCCTACAATCTAGGCATATTTTAAGCTGTTCAGTAGGTTAATATAAGGTTCATTTCCATGTTAGTGTGAACCTCATTTATTGCTCATTTGCTACCTCCGAGTCCCTGGGATGTTTTTCCTCCTCATTAGCTCCACATAACACAATTAAGCTTTGACCAACTTGGGGAAGGAATAAATGAGTTGGCGAATGTTCAGTATGTGCCACATACCCTCCAATATTCTGCAGGAGAACTTAGGGACCCTCTCTCGTGTTCTTGCAATGCCCCTATTCTCACATTAAGGACCATGGTTATTCATTAAAAGCCTGTCCTTAAATGGCTTCTGAAACAGGGTGTGTTAGTAAATTGACAACGGCAAAGCCTTTTTTTGAGGAGGGGAGGGGAATAAAAACTTTGTGTGTGTTTTGCATCCCTTACAAATATAAGCAAGGCGTAGTTTTAACAGAGAACTTTGGATTGGATCCAGACTAGGAATGTCGGAGAATTTTCACCCCCAAATTTTCGTTTCAATTTTTTAAAAAAATGCAGAATATGCAAAATTACAGAAATGACAGCTGTGTCCATATTCACTCATTGTCAAGACCAGGTTTACTTCCTGCGAATGTAAGGGCTTATGCATACCTTTTGCTCTGCTCTTTCCAGGCAGAGTTCCACACTTTAATGCTCTGTGTTCCCCACCCCACCCCTGACCTCTCCTCACGAAAACCCGCTTTTTAAAGCTGAATCGGAGCAAATGTCAAAAAAGGGTGCTTGGGCCCAGAGCTCTAAAGAGTGGAGAAAAAGAAAGTGTGGATAAGCCTTAACTAGGATTTGTTGACAGTGGATTCCAGAGCTATGGATATTAGGTGCCGTATTTTTCGCGACATAAGACGCACCTGGCCATAAGACGCACCTAGCTTTTGGAGGAGGAAAGGGGGAAAGCCCTGTTTTTTTGAGGATCAGCTCAAAGTTGTGCAGCTTCTTTTGCAAAGGGGAAAAGCCCCTTATTTTGAGGATCAGCTCAAAGTTGTTGAGCTTACTTTGCAAAGGGGGAAAAAATCCTGTTTTTATGGGGTTCAACTCACAGTTCTGCACCTTCTTTAGGAAAGGAAAGGGAGCCGTTTCTACAGTTTCCAGACAGATAATCTAATCAGCCATGTCGCTGGGGAAACAAATGGCCTCCATCTGCAGAACATTCAACAATGGAGGTGTGGGCAAGGGGGCGGGACCAGAAAGGGAGCCAGCGATCGACCACACATTCACTCCATAAGATGCACAGACATTTCCCCTTACCTTTTAGGAGGAAAAAATGTGTCTTACGGAGCGAAAAATACGGTAATTAATGCCATTGCCGATTATGTTTGCATTGCATTGGCATTCGGTGGACTGTGTCTCCAAATGCACTATAGGTTTAAAGCAGTATCATACCACATTAAAGAGTCTCGGCTTCCCCCAAAGAACCCTGGGAAGTGTAGTTTGCCAAAGGTGTTGAGAGTTGTTCAGAAGCCCCTATTCGCCACACAGAGCTACAGTTCCTGGAATTTCCTAGGAAGAGGGATTGATTGTTCAGCTACTCTGAGAACTGTGAGGAGAATAGGGACTTTTGTAACAACTCGCAGCACCCTTAATAAACTACACTTTATTTGGGGGAAGCCTTGGCTTTTTAACAACTCTGTGTTCACAGTTGTTAAAATAGGCAGTTACAGCATATTCATTTATTTTCCATACGGTTAAGCAAGTTGTTAAGATTAAGTTCCTTTGCACGTTTCCTCTTTGCACTGTAAGTTCTTAGTATAATGGGGTATAAAAATAATGGGGGCAATCCAGCCAGTACTATGTCTTTGGTTTCAGTTGGAGAGTTAAGCATGCACTTAAATCTCTCTTCCTCGTTGCAATAAACAGATGTGATATAAAAGTGTTCAATTTTTAATTTTATCTTTTGCCCTTTCTGGAAGGTGAAGGACGTTAAAATAGAGGTTTTTAATTGAAAATGTTGCAGGCTTTATTGAAATTTTAGTACTGGTTTTCCTTAATGATACTTTTTTGAGTAGCTATGTAAGTAATTGTATGATGGGGAAATTCTAGGTTAGTTTTATACAATCGTGTTTTTGTTGTTGTTTCGGAGGGGGTAACTTAGCCATGCATGAAAAGACGTAGATGTTTCTGATGGGAATCCTAAAGAACTGTATGGCAATATATTCTCCAGTGAATGATAATATGAAGAGAAAATGGCCAGGGTTCTGTGGGTTCAGACAAGGAGCTTCTCTAGGCCTAGTATGAAACAGAGATGTGAAGCAACAGACTCTCAAGACCCGTTTATAATCATATACAGAGAATCATAGAATTGTAGGGCAGGAAAGGACCACAAAGATAATCTAATCCAACCCCATGGAATGCAGGAATCTTTTTGCCCAATGTGGGTCTCAAACCTACGGCCCTGATATTAAGAGTCTCATGCTCTACCAGTTGAGCCATTCTGTACGCATGTATTTACACATTTGCTAAAAACCAGAACCTCTGTCTCTTGCTTGGTCAATAGAACAGAATCATCTTCTGTGGTACTCAAGCTCCATCCTACTCCAATGCCTTGAAGGCCAAATGAGCCAACTCCTAGTGGCTGTGGGGGCTTTGGCCCCCACAATAAAATATTTGATGGCCATTTCAATTCAAATGGTGTGTGTGTGAACTGCATCATGTGATCAATTATGGGGGGCGGGGCTTACCTGGGCCCCACCATATTTTATTCAAGTTGGCACCCCTGTTGAAGGCTCCTATTCTACCTCCAGCTCTGGTTATCATCTGTAGAAACTCTGGAGTGTAGACTTGACTCATGGTAGCATATCCTAAGGGCCTGGCCTTATGTGGTCCATAGCCTCCATGGAAAATGGTGATAAGCTTCTGCGAGGAACTACTCCTTAACCACATCAGATCTGATAAAATTTCAGCTCTGTATCACATCCCAGATTCAGCAATGCTCTAAATCCGTGTCCTGAGCAAGGCTGAATGCCCTGTGTGCTTTCTTTTAAAAATTGTAGCAGCAGAAACTGCAAAAAGGACTTGCTCTTTCCTCCCCTTAGCTTCTGAGCCATGCCTTCTTGGTCTTCTGGATGTGTCTAAAATGTCTGGTAGAGGGGGACAATTTCCATTACAGTATATACATCCCCCGGTTACCTAACTGGTGCACAAATGACTAGTTAGAAAGCTTCAGATCTTGCTCCTCTCTCTCTTTTTTTCGAGGCAAACTAATTGGACAGCAGAAGCAATTCGAATGTACCCTCATCAGTATGCGAGCTGCGGTGTTTGCAGACAAGCACTGGATGGAATGGATTTGAACATCAAAACAACAGAATGCAATATGTGATTGAAAACAGACGCTGACGGCAAAGGGTTGCCAGCATGGGGTTCTTGATAAAGTCCATTTGGTCTCTCTGCAGACAACTCAGAGTCTTCTCTTTTCCCCACCCCTTTTAATCTTTAACTCTCGACGCAGGGGCCCTCCCCAAACCAAGCTTCCACTTTCCCTGAAATAAGAGGGATTTCTGGCAGCACTTTTCATGATAAAAAGAAGAAAAGCTTTTGTTTTCATTCTGCCCTCGAACATATCAAAGGGTTCCATTTTATACACTGGGCTGCAATCTTCCGCTCTTGGTTGTTGATAAAGATTACATAACTTCATTTTTTGTAATGATTGAAGAGTGCACAATCTAGCATCAAAGCTGCACCATTCAGTTTGGGTGCAGGCAACTCAGTTTGGGTGCAGGCAACAGGAGAGCAATGCAGCCCCACCTACATCATCCCACCAGTCATTCATAAAACCCACAGAACTCATAGAGTTGGAAGGGACCCTGAGGATCATCTAGTCCAACCCCCTTCAGTTGCATCACAGGGGGTTGGATTAGATTATCTTGGTGGTCCTTTCCTGCTCTACAGTTCTATGATTCTCTGTATATGCATATAAACGGGTCTTGAGGGCCTGTTGCTTCACATCTCTGTTTCAGGAATATGCAGCTGTCCCTTACCTGCAACCTTGGGGTTATCAGCACCACACTCTAAGCAACTGAGCTATGCTGCCTATAACCATAGCTGTCAACCTTCCCGTTTTTTGTGGGAAATTCCATTATTCCAGCGCCGTTTCCTGCTGCTATCCCGGATTGTTAGATATCCCGTAGACTGTCCCCGGGACAGGTGAGGCTGCTGATCCCTTATTTTCGAGGCTGCTGATCCCTTATTTTCAAATCTGAAAGTTGACAGCTATGCCTATAACCCAAGAGATGCCATTGTGGACAGAAGCAAAATATGTCAGAGATGAGAGCAATTTGCTTGTTGTGCAAATGAGGGTGCGTTACATAGCACACAGCGCTTGCATGCCGAACCAGCGCGGAATCTGCAGATACATATTTCATGTAGTTTTAACTGGCCCAAATAGGCTCATTTCCACAGCTTAGGTTTTGCCGACAAATGCTAATAGAGCCATTTCCATGGTAGTAAAAAGTGCAGTCAACTTAAAATGGCCTATGCAACATTATCTTTACCATTTGAATGTGCAATATCGCTTTTGCTTTCTGGCCAGGACAAAATCTGTTTTGTGATTCCCTTCCAACTAAGTTGAAAAGTGGAAGAACAAGCTGTCAATAATTAATCTAGCAATACAGTAATGTGGAAAGAGGAAGCAGATGAGGACGTTGCGAGATTCATTACTGGCTGAGAATCGCATGTCACAAACCCATCCAAACTCTCCATAGTAACTGCTTTGTCGGAATCATTCGCTCTGGGGTGGGGAGGGGGAAGGAGATGCCCTAGATATTTTTTTTTGAGGCATGCTTTCACAATTAAATAAGAGAGAATATCTTTTCCAAGAAAACCACTGCATCAGAGACTTGCAGAAAAATCTAAGTTCTCATTCTTATTAATTTAGCTCCAATTCATCACTTTAACCCAAATATGCTATTTGCATTATTGCCAACAATAATCATACCTATGGTGTGGTTATGCCCCAAGCCGAAAGGAGGATGGTGTCTTGCTGCGTTCCTAAGTGTGTGCTCCAGATAATTCACACTCTAATTAGGTAATACAATGACACTATCAGATGTAGGGAAAGCACTATTTTAAATTAAGGCTCTTCAAGAAATGTGTGTCTTGAGGACCCTTTAATTGGGAAAAGATGGAGTGGAAGTACAGAAAAGGACAGAGTACAGGCTAGAGTCTAGACCTAGGCACAATTTATATACTAAATTCGTTCCGGAGGTCCGTTCTTAACCTGAAACTGTTCTTAACCTGAAGCACCACTTTAGCTAATGGGGCCTCCTGCTGCCGCCACGCCGCCGGAGCCCGATTTCTGTTCTCATCCTGAAGCAAAGTTCTTAACCCGAGGTACTATTTCTGGGTTAGTGGAGTCTGTAACCTGAAGTGTATGTAACCTGAGGTACCACTGTACAAGGATGTGGGACCTAGTTCAGAATCAAAGAAGGGCCCGGATCCAGCAAGCTCAGCAGAAGTTTGGCTAGGTTTCTTCTGGCATCTTGCATACCTAATGCAAAGATTCAGCCACCACCTAAGATGCTGATTTATATTAGATTCACCTTTAAGTTAAGAGACAGCTCAAAATGGTTAAGTTTATTGTACTGTTTTGGTTAGGTTTATTGCACATTTTAGCTGCTCTGGCATTTTAGAATCTTATTCTAAAATGTTGCTTCCATATACAGATTTTCTCAGTCTAGTAGTAGTCTGGGGCCATTGCCATTGATGGCAAATGCCTGCTAGTTTCTGTCCAGTATAGGCACATTTCCCTAGTAAGTATGACGTGTAGTATTTGAAGCAAAAACACTCCCCCCCCCCCTCATTCTGTTATTCCAGCAAATTTCTTGGCATCATTGAAAACAGGACTAGTTCTCCTTCAATGCTACAAGTGTGCTCAGCAAAGAGGTGCAGATTAAGAGCAGTCACAAGTAATGCAAGGTGATAATCATATTTAACTGTTTTATTGATATCATTAAAGGTTTGGACTCATCAATGCATCGTCCAGATATAATGGCTTTTGGAGCTGCAGCCTAGAAATAGATCTTGTGGTAATCTATCTATCCAGCCAGGCCCCTGAAGCATTGCTAGATTGAGAAAATCAATATATGGAAGCAACATTTTAGCTGCTCTGGCTTTTTAGAATATGATCCTTTGCCAAGAAACCGAACCCTCATTTGAAGGTAATTGTAAATGTCATTCTTGAGTAGCTCGGAAATCATTGTTTTAGACAGGATCCATCAATTCTGAAAAATAGCATGTAGCACAATGTTCCATTACACACACCCATCCTGATCTGACTCCAGCTTGCGCTGGTACTGCATGATGTATGTGTACGGTGGCTTGGCAATGCCGATTTTAATCCCGTACTGAAATCTGTTCATACCGGTTAAGAATCTGGCCCAAGGGCATTGTCAAATATGGCTACAATCACAGTAGCAGGTTACAGCATTTATCAAGAATCATTACAATGTGTTACACCAGGCCAAAGAAAATGATAAGTGACAATGATCAAATAGTCAAATGCCTTATTGATCAGCGGGGCGAATCCTATTTGGGAGGGGGAAATCATCTTACTAGCTCTGATACCCATCTACCAAGATCTTGCCTCCTATAGTAGGGTTGACATACGTCCGGGAAAACCTGGACATGTCCTCTTTTGGGGGCAACATGCCCATCCTGGCAGATTTTCACATTTTAAAAGAAATGTCTGGGGGTTTTCGGGCTCGGGCTCAGGCTCTCAGTGGCTCAGGCTGTCCTCTTTTTTGCTCTTCAAGATATGGCAACCCTAGACTCTGTGATACATCTGACGCATTGTAAAGACTTCTGACCTCTGTATTTTGGGGATAAGCAATGGACCCATCTACAACCTAAAGCCTTGGGGGTGGATTGCACAAACCTCTCTGTGCTTATCTCTAATCTGATTGTAGTTTGGTGAGCATTTCCTTGAAGTTCTTGCAACAGTTTGAGGAATTTTGCTAGTGCTTGAAAGGAAGACTAGCCAAAAGAACTCCCCCACAGTGTTGAACCTGCTTAAATCTTCCTGAAAAGGTAATAAATAAATAAATAACTTTAGGACACATCATGGGAATCATCGTGGATGCTAAAGGTGCCATGGGGTATTCAACAGTGGCTAACCCTTTGAACTAATATTCATACTGCTTCACAGACGTAATCAGGCTATTTATTTATCCTCAGGGTCCTTTCCAACTCTCTATGATTCTAACTTCCTTTATTCCCACTCAAGCCCATTGTAGCGTATATGAGAAATCCGTCCAGCTGGGATCAATCAAACTAGGAATGTATGAATCTGTTCATTTTGGCTTTTCTTGAGTCATATGTTCAAATCTCCACATTTCCCAATCAGTTTGCGATTATTATTTTTAAGTCTTCATGAGAATTCACCAGCATGTTAGTGTGAAATTTCTCAAGTTAGTGTGACATTTCCCTGCATTTTCACATAAAACACACATTTGCATATGCTATTCTCACAAATAAATGAGTTTTCATGCACATTTACCCCAGCATGTGTGTTTTTGTACACATTACTTGTCTGGAGATCTGCACCGCAAAATTCAGAGAAGTGCAGATTTTAAAGGCTGCTTAACTTATTGTTTCAGAAAGTGTAAAATATGTAGGTTTGCCTTTAAATGTTACTGAATTGAATTTATTCTTCATCTCCAGATCAAGCTACATTAGGGGATTCAGGTCTGCTTCCAGTAATGGATACAGTGCTTACCCATGCAGCCCCTTTCCCTTCTAGGGCTCAGATAGAGGGGAAACACTTTTACCACTGAAAAATATAAAATTATTAATTATGATTTGACTATTTTATCATATATTATGCCAATCATATGTCATCAAAATATGCCTGTTGAAGTTTAAGGGTTGATGATGTTCTCATGGTTGATGTTGTTTTTGTGTGTGTGTGTACACACACACACACACACACACACACACACAGTCACTGATAATAAGGTTCTCGGCCCTCTAATCAATTTGCTACCAAAACAGTCCCACTGACTCAAAAATGCCCTTGTAGCATATTCAGTTTGAGGAAATGACTGTCAAAGATCATTACCATTTCAAAAAGTTGTTTCCTAGAGTAAGTGGTTTAATTGTTGCAAGCTTAAACCGAAACATCCAAAAATGCTGCAGGCTCAAATGTAAATAATCAAAGAGGTCGAAAATTACAGAGGTTTTAGATGAAGACAGCTAAGATGATGTAAGTCTAAGAGAGCAAATCCTACTAAGAAAGATGGAAAGTACAGAGCCTGACATATTAAGAAGACAGAAGTTGAACTGTAAACCTAGAGAAGAAGTAATTCTTCCATTTTGCCACTGGGGACAGGACAAAAATCAATAGGCTTAACCTACCGCAAAGAAAATAATAGGAGCAATGATTGTGATTATAGAAGTAACCGGACAGTAGAAAAAGTTGCCAAGTATATTCTGGAGTTCCTATTGACTGAACAGGTGGAATACACATTTCTCAGGGATATTATTTATTTTTTTCCGGCTTACAACAGTGAGACCCATTCTTTGATTATTTTGAGGGAAGTGCTACAAATCTTCATATCTATGATTCCGGGATCTATGTAAGAATATGGATACATGGACCCTAAGGAAGTAAAAATTGATTTGATGGCCACAGCAATGCTCAACATCCCACAAATTCTGACATGAATAAACATATTAGCAAGTTTGTTCCCTTTCTTCCTTAGTGATGTTGTATGCTGAATAGAGAAGGTGGTTTTCAATAAGTCTGGGTGAAATGCCTTTGTACCTTATTACCTCAAAACTCCAAGCTATACCAGAAGAAGAAGAAGAAGAGTTTGGATTTGATATCCCGCTTTATCACTACCCGAAGGAGTCTCAAAGCGGCTAACATTCTCCTTTCCCTTCCTCCCCCACAACAAACACTCTGTGAGGTGAGTGGGGCTGAGAGACTTCAGAGAAGTGTGACTAGCCCAAGGTCACCCAGCAGCTGCATGTGGAGGAGCGGAGACGCGAACCCGGTTCCCCAGATTACGAGACTACCGCTCTTAACCACTACACCACACTGGCTCTCAATCAGAAAACCATCAGAAAAGGCATCAGAAGCCAATGATCTCTGAAGCCTGAACCGCGGTAACTTGGAGCAGGACTTTCAGTCTGGCTGCCCCTGTTTTGTGGAATAGCATTCCTGTCAATGTATGGTATGTGCCTACTATCTACATTTTCTGGAAATCACTGAATGGTATTTTTTTTTTTAATCCATCAGGCTTTCTCAGCTTTCCCAGTGAATGAATGGGTCTTTGCTATAAGTGTCTATTGTTTTAAATGGATCTGCTTTTTGTGGGGGTTTTTCAAAATAATAATAATAATAATAATAATAATAATAATAATAATAATAATAATAATTTTCATTTGATTTTACAAGTGTAGTGTTTTAACAATGCCAAGAAAATATCCACATTTAGACATTTCTCTGAATCTCCAGACTTCCCACACCTCCTCCTCCAACATTTTCAACTCCAAATTATTTCATAGTCCATATTTTGTATCTGTGCATATTATCCATAGTGATTGTTACATTACAAGTGTTATTAAAATCCTGCTAATATTTTCATCTGCTTATAGTGGTCGCCTAGATAAATTATAAATTTTTCCCATTCAGTCTTAAAGTTTTTGTCTTCTTGGTTCCTGCGCTTTCTGGTCAGCTTTGGTACTTTGGCATAGTCCATCAGCTTGGTTTGCCATTCCTCTCTGTCTTCTTTCCGTCTCTTGGCTAGTAGCATCCGTGCAGTTGTTGTCACATATATAAAAAGTATTTTCTGTTCCTTTGCAATATCAGTACCTACAATTCCTAATAAAAAGGCTTCTGGGTGTGTTTTTTTATAAAAGTGATTTTAAACATTTTTTTTCCAATTCATTATACATTATTTCCCAGAATGCTTTTATAGCACTGAGGGCCTTCTGGCAGTTCCCTCACTGCGACAAGTGAGGTTACAGGGAACCAGGCAGAGGGCCTTCTTAGTAGTGGCACCCGCCCTGTGTAACGCCCTCCCAACAGATGTCATGATAATAAACAACTATCCGATTTTTAGAAGACTTCTGAAGGCAGCCCGGCAGCCCTGTTTAGGGAAGTTTTAAATGTTTGAAGTTTTATTCTGTTTTTAATGTTCAGTTGAAAGCCACTCAGAGTGGCTGGGGTAGAAATAATAATAATAATAATAATAATAATAATAATAATAATAATAATAATAAGGCAACAATAAAAAACCATTTGGTATAACTCTTCTGGGGCTGTTGGACAAGTCACAGTGGAGATGGGCGATTTCATGAAGTAATGTTCTTCCAAAGGATAGTTGGCATGCCAGGAAAATGTTCTGAATGGCGTTGTACTCCTCTGAAAGGAGTAGGTCTGTAGCTTGGCCTTGTACTCCTGGATCCAACATTGTCTCAGAAAGCTCAGGTGGCTCAGGAGCACCTATTTCCAACTGTGGATGGTTTACCAGCTATGGCACCTGCTCATAGAGGACATTACAGCAACCTGTTTCAGATATGTAACCAAAACATGTGCAACAGAAAGGGCAACCCAAAAAATGATAAAATTTCTTTTGTGGTAAAGGACTCCTTTGCCGGACTCTAATCGGTCATGGAGTTCTACCTGCAGCACAAAAGTTTGAAGAGAATTAAGAGTTTGTTGCTTGACCAATGTGTTTGTGGGGAATTGAAGAAAGCAGTTTGACCCCCAATAACACAACCTAAGTAGATGACCTGGAGTTCTGTATATTGTACGTACTTAAGCTGTGTACTTGCATGAATAGGAGAGAGAGAAAGAGATTCCAAGCACTCATATTTGGAAAGGCCCCAAGTGGTATAACAATTGGTGAGAGCATCCCTGCAGATATGTAGGGAACCAGCTCCTAACTTCTCTGTGTATTGATCATGTCTTGGGTCTGAAAAGTCAATCCTGCTGTTATAATATCTCAGCACAAAACCCATTGTTAATAGATCAGCATGCGTTTTGGGTATGTTTAGTGTGCTCACTGAACATTTGGCCAGCAAAGCTAGAATCTCTTCCCATCCTTTGGGCGGTCAATAAAGCACCAGCTGATGATTGTATTCCTCCTGAAGCTTATATCGATATTATTGACTGGTGGTCAGTCATCCTCGCGAGACTGTTTACTTCTATTAATGAGTCAGGGTTGGTTGCTCCAGCTCCTGCTTTGGAATAATAATTCCTATATTAGAGAGCGGCCACAATTATCAACCAATCTATATTTCAGATATGGGAAGTAAATTCTGTGCCAACTATCCCCTAGACAAATTGGATACACGAGCTATTAACCAGTGGAGTCTTTGGTGAAGAACAAGCAGGAATTAGAGCGGGCCTCTCAACAGTGGATAATTATTTTTTCCTAAAACATTCAGTTCACCAATATTTCATGCCCCTTCCAGCCAACTGGGGCTATTTGTGGCTTTTGTCAGCGTAAAAGCAGCCTCAGATTGAATTTGTGTGAAGTCCTTGTGGGAGAAACTAAGAAGGCTGAACAAAGATCGTAAATGGTTGCTATTACTGGGAACACAATGAGAAAAGTTTGAATTAGTCCCCAGTGTCATTTATCTGAAGCTATCTCAATCCCAAATGTACTTTGGCAAGGTTGCCTGCTAGTACATGTTGTTTTTAAGTTTTCTCACTCAAAGCTTTCTGCAGCAGGCAAGTCCTCATCCTTAAGTATATCTCAAGCCACAACCCATTGATTTTACCCTATGTAGCTGTAACCTCCAACCTTTTCAGACCCAATGCCCAGTTTTAATTCTAATCTGCATCACTGGAACTACTTTTTTTAAAAAAAAAGAAAAGAAAAGTTTTTGTTCTTTTACTTTTCTCTCTAGAGCAAGGATGGGAAAACTGTGACCCTCCAGATGTTGAATTCGAACTCCCAGCCAACAAGGACAATGGCCGGGGCTGATGGGAGCTGGAGTCTATTAGCACCTGCATGACTGCTGTTTCCCCTTCCATGTTCTAGGATTGCAGCTAAAATGAATAGCACTCTTCTGCCTTCAGTGTTTAGATAATATTATGGGATGCAGGTAAACCACTGAGCCTCTTGGGCTTGCCGATCATAAGATATGAGCTCCCGTTCCTTTGTCTCCGCTCCTGCCAATCTAGCAGTTCAAAAGTATACCAGCACAAGTAGATAAATAGGTACCACTGCAGCGGGAAGGTAAATGGCATTTCCATGCACTCTGGCCCTTGTCACAGTGTTCTGTGCACCAGAAGCAGTTTTACCATGCTGACCACATGACCCAAAAAAGGCTGACTGCTCCCTTGGCCTGAAAGTGGAAATGAGTGCCACACCCCATAGTCGAATTCAACTGGACTTAACCATCTAGGAGTCCTTTATCTTTAACTTTACCTTAGATAATATTGGAGTCTTGCCTTGAATGGCACTATGTGCAACATAGTATGAAAAAGCTGAACACTGTGAAATCCCTTCTTTCATATACCTATTCACAGTAAGAATGCCTTTTCTGCATTTTCTCTTTCATTTCTGTTTCAGTCCTACCTTTTTCTGTTTTGCTTCTCTTTAAAAATGAAACAAAATGGGGGTGATGCTACTGCTTACTGATGCTCAGATTGCTGTGTGGCCCCTCCATCCCACAAGTTAAAAGATGAATACCGTAGACCAAGTATGGGGAACATGAGGTCCTCCAGATTCCCACTGGATGGTTCCCCAACCAGTGATGGAATTAATATCCACAATTTTCTGTTCTTAAAAAAGGCGTATTTGCTATTGTGGGCAAGTGATCTGTAGAGACCACTGGTTTGCAAATATACTTTTAGACCTGTGGAAAAAGCAGCAGTTGGATTGTACAACTATGATATAGCTCTGGCTTCATTTAAACTATGCTCTGCACTGTTGAATGGAAAATGTGATGAGATTTAAACCAATAATGCATGCAATGTGCCTGCAAGGATTTAGTTTCAGGCACACTTTCCTGGAAGTCCCACTGAGCATTTAGAAGGTTACATCTGTGTAAAACTGAATAGGTGTGCACTGTTGGATCCATACAATTATCTGTGCTTTTGAATGGGGAACATGACACACAAATGTGGGCATTTGGTTGAATTCAAAACCATGTTCTTCCGGTTGTTCTGTCTGTGCAAGTGTTGGAGCTTGCCAGATGGAATGATTTCTAATCTCTTTCCCCATGTGCACTGTTTAGCATGGGGTGTCTCCTGACACCCCCTCAGAGGCAATTGCAGGGGGCTTGGAGGGAGTAGAGATGCAAAAAAGCCCTGTTGTGAATGTGGAAATCCTTGAAAATCTGCTGGCAGGGCTGGTTAGATGAATCAACCATTATGTGCAATACTGATTCAGATCTGCTCTGCAAAAACATATGCCCCTCACAGAGATACAATTTCCAGAATGGTTTAACAATCTTTCCCTCTTCTCAGGGAACTCTTAAGAACTGTAGGGGAATCAGATGGTCTCAGGAGATAATGTGCCTTCAGTGGTGAATTCATAGATGGAGAGTTACAATGCCTGCTGTGGCTGTGTGGGAAAAACTGTACAGTGGTACCTCGGGTTAAGAAATTAATTCGTTCTGGAGGTCCGTTCTTAACCTGAAACTGTTCTTAACCTGAGGTACCACTTTAGCTAATGGGGCCTTCCGCTGCTACCACGCAATTTCTGTTCTCATCCTGAAGCAAAATTCTTAACCTGAGGTACTATTTCTGGGTTAGTAGAGTCTGTAACCTGAAGCCTCTGTAACCTGAAGCGTCTGTAACCTGAGGTACCACTGTACATGTTTTATTGCAGCTAGCTAGGGCAAATGAAGGCATCCAGTTGTGAATATGTATGGGGAATACGTGAGGGGAATGTGGCTCTCCTAACAACCGTCAACAACCCTCAACAAACTACAGTTCCCATGATACTTTGGGGGAAGCTCCAACTGTTAAAGTTGAATAAGAGGGCTTTAAATGTGTGGTAGAGGATAGCTGAGAAAATTCTGCGAAGAATTTCTGTGGTGGTGGGATAAAACTAAATCTCAGCAATTTTTCTCAGAGAAATATCATCTGAGACATTTGGGCACAGCTGCACTTATTACAGGCGTTATATTAGGCACACCGAGGAAGTAAGGCTCCTTTTCCCTACATTTCCCCCTCACCCAAATGGGCACGTTGATATTGACCCATCTCGGCAACAAGGGGCAATGGTGGGAAATAATCAAGTTCATAATTTTCATCTCTGCTGCAGGTCCTCCTTCTGGATAACCCATTTTGGGGTCGTCCCCCCCTGCAGTTATGCAAAGAACTAACTTTGATGGTAAAACATATTGAAATAATGCCTGGTTTTATTACAGCTTCTGTTCAAAGAAGCAGCAAATTACACAGCACTCATATAGCACCCATTAAAATTCATGTTATGACTCATCAATCACAGAAAGTCTTAATAGATAAAAATAACAAAAATTGAAACTGAGAAGAATGAAAGAAAATTAGTTCTAGCCACTGAGGCTTTCCTTCTAATATATCCTTTTTTATGTTGCCTGTAGAAAAAAAAATGTTTATCTCTTTTTGCCTCCCCTCCCTCTAAAACCCAGTGTGGGTTTTCAAGGACAATTTCTTTCTTAACATTATCTGTGCTAAGGCAAACATTTCCTCTGTTGCTAAGCAACAACTATTTGTTTCTTTAATGAGAGACCACTTTAGCAGTGTTCCTTGCCATTGCTGCTGTTGTTAAAAAGCCTCTGTTAATATATAATTTATTTGAATTTAGAGTAGACCCAGGCTTCTGTGAAGCATTGCAAACCTATCGTTTTAACCTCCAAACATTTGGAACAATGAAATCTATTTCAGAAACAAGCAATGAATTGGGGACTTTTGAAAGTGGTTGTCATGATGAACTTTTCAGATTGCTGCATTTGGAGCCGTGAGGAGGAAGCTGAACAGGGAGTCTGCCTTATTGCGAAGAATTTGTGATCAACTGCTTCAGTGTTACTTTGTTTGTTTGTTTTTTATTTTAAAAAAACCTATATTAGACATTGTATTCATGGTGGCTAACAAAACAGAAAGCAGCATGCTTTGGATCTGTTGGGGGTGTGTGCTTTGCTCTCCAATCAGGATTATAGCAGACTTGCCAAAAAAAGTTTGGTGAGAGGAATGGAAATGAAACCTTGTAAAGTTGACCTGAAAAGTGAAATAGCTCAGGTGGGGCTTGATGGCTTGAGAAGCAGGCGTGTGATGCCTCAGCTGGAGTAGGTGCAGGTGAGGGTCAGATGCCTCGCAAAGCCTTCTAAAAACTCGTAAAGCCCAGGGTATGTAACAGGAAGACCATCCCGGCCAGGCCTTCGCTGGAAAATGTTGATCACTTCATTGGACCGGTCATGTTGTGCAGATGCCTGATTAATGTCTTCCCAAGCAAGTACTCTATTCCCAACTTAAAAATAGAAAATGTAATGCTGGTGGTCAACAAAAGAGGTTTAAAGACTCTCTGAAGGCAAATTTTTAACAATGTAGTATAAACACCTACAACTGAGAAATAATAGCCTGCGGGCACTCCAATTGGAAAACAGCCTTTACCAATGGTGTCATGGGCTTTGAAGACACTCGAACTCAGGAGGCAAGGGAGAAATGTGCTATGATGAAGGCACGCTTGGCAAAGCCACACCATGATCAACTCCCACCCAGAAACCAATGTCCCCACTGTGGAAGGACGTGTGGATACAGAATTGGCCTCCACAGGCCTCCACATTTACGGACTCATGGTTAAAACCGTGTTTATGGAAGACAATCTTACTTGGCTACGAGTGATCGCCAAAGAAGAAGGAATATACATGGTGGACAACATAATATAGTATAATATAAACAGGGTTGATGCTACACAAAAGAAGTAGCATACTAATTTTCACTTGCTTGCGCTCTCTCTCTCTCTCTCTCTGTATACAAACACACACTTGTTTCCATATTTAAGTTATCTTCAAATAGGCTATGTAGTATGAAATAGCTTGGGCAATGTGATGCAAAATGTATGTCTCCTATCAATATAATGCTACAACCATAAATGCTGGGTCTTCTAACGTTGTGCTGTTACATCTGTTAGCTTATCACATCCATTTCACTTATCCAGTGAGTCAATAGACATACCACTGATTCTTAGACTGTGGTTCAAGCACCACCAATTATCTCCACTGTGCTTTCAAGTGGTCCATCAGACCATGACCAAAACAATGGGATGAATGCTGAAGGTTTCTTTCTTCAGAACAAACTGATGAGACTCTTTCAACACTCCAGTACAGCTGAATTGAATGCATTGTATTTGCATGGTGAGATGGCAATGAGATTATTTGTTGACAAGACATAACTGTTTGGAGCTGATTATCACATTACAGCTACTATGGTTCAGTGACACAGAGTATGCATATGTCTGGCAATATCAGTTGCTACCTCCCATTCCTTTCCTCCCCTTCACATTCACTTTTTGCTTATACTACAATAAAAACAAACAAAACCACTCGAAAGCCATTCTAGGGGCACTCCCACACCGCTGAGCCAATTTTGCAGTGGGAAGAGAAAGGGGGAAAATCCCTTTGTGCAAGCAGAGGTCTTTTATTGGGGCTTCTGCTGACAGGGATACTTAGATAACTCCCACCTCTTGAATTTAACTTCGAAACTTCCTTTCAAAGAATCACAGATTAAAATATGGTGGCCCTCAAAGAAAAAGCAAAAGAGAATAATGGTCTCAAGCAAACAAAATTTAAGAATAATTGAATATTCCAATGTGATATATATATATATATATATATATATATATATATATATATATATATATGTCCAGATGGAAGTAATTTAGCAGTGCTGATGCTTAATTAGCAATTGAATAGAATGTTGATCTCTTCCTGTGTCATTCAGCTTCCAGGCATGCAAAATAGCAGAGAGCACCAGTTTGTTCATTGATCTGCTTTGTAATTGTCTCAGCATGTTTAATGCTATGAGGCTTGACCCTCTTTAACTTCGTCTGGAATGTGCCCTGTGTTTTCAGGCCACTTTTTGCAACAGGTGGGGGCAGACATTTTTTTAAAAAGAAAGCTCTCGTTTCCACCCACTTGTTTGGAACTACACTAGCGAATCATGCCTGATATCATGCCTGATAACATCAAGGATATCCATTCCATATCAGTACATCTCCTACTATCTCCTACTATCTTCCTTAAATATGTCGCCATTAAATACAGTCAAGAAAGGAAGTAAATGTAGTGAGTCAAGATACTTGGGTGTCATAATTGTCACATCCATTTGGTCATGCCTCTATAACTTTTGTAACCATCTTGATAGTAAAAACTGCATTGGGAAGGAAGACTTCAGTCTTAAGGATCTGATGTTATCCTTTGTTCTGCACCATATTTGGGGGGAAGTAACTCGCTTTCCTTTGCCTTTTCTCTGAACACAGGCTAGTGCACATGAAATGCTGGTTTGGCGCCAGTGCTGTATAAAGTGAGAGAACTACGATGGAATTCTTTATTTGTTCTAGCTATAGGCCATTACGAACAAACAAGGAACAAAAAAGCAGACACACAGGGAGACATCAGGAATAGAAGTTAAAAATAGGTAGCAAATGTACAATACAAACTCCAGTCCAGCAGAATAAATGGGAAATGCCAGTGTGTTGTTGCATTCCTTCCAACGCTTCCCATTAAGCTTCTCTGATGCCCAATCTCCTCTCTGGTGCTTTCTGAATAGAGTTTAAAGAGCAATGCAGAGTTCCATGCAGGCAGCTTCTGAAAAGGAAACTGGGGGGGGGGGGGGTAGGGAAATCAAGGGCACATCTGAGTAACTGCTTTGTGATGCACTCAGAACCTAATTTCCCCCCTTATAGTCCTTGTTTAGGTTTCTCTCCTGGTTGACTCAAATCATCCCAAATTCACTCCCGAGTACAATGTTGTATTAAAAGCATGACATAGCCAGACTTCTGATGAAGCACTTCCCCAGCTGTTCCATTTTATGGCCAGCTAGGTTTTCGGCACCTGTTGAGGCTCATTATTTTTATTTTCTAGTCAACTCATCATGCGCTGAAAATTGATCAGGCCACAAACAGAGCAATCAGCAGTAACACAATCTGAATTTGCCACATGCTCAAGGTCAATTTGGGGTTAGGTAAATTGGCTCTACATCTGCCCTATATATCGTACCACATTGCAAATGAAGCTGTAGATTCTTCTCCAAATGCACTGGGCAGGCAGAATTGAGGGAAGAGGGTTAAGGCCAAATTCTCACTGAGACTCAAGGGGGGTTTTTAAGTCTTAGTTCTCGCAGGGAGGTTTGGGCCATAACATTTCACATTGCAAGCGTGAACTCATATGACTGAACAGGTTTTGCACATAATAGTTCACTGCACAAAAACTACCAGCAGGTGAGGGAGAAGACTGGACATGGATTCATATTCTTGGTGCTACGTTTTGTATTTTCAGGGGTTTTTTATTCAGCCATGCAAGCACTCACACCTGCAATCTGGGCTGGAGCAGCCCAGACACAGGTTTATCACCCCAGTGAAAGCCAAACTATTAAGTGAAAACTCTCTCTCTCTCTCTCTCTCTCTCTCTCTCTCTCTCTCTCTCTCTCTCTCTGTGTGTGTGTGTGTGTGTTAGTTCCAGGATTCTCTAGACACATTTTAATAAATACAAAGCAGCTGTAAGTGGCTTCCAGATTGAATATAGGACTCATAGGGGTGTGTGTGTCAGGGGAACACATGACTGCTTAACCCTTCCCTTGCTGCTTCCTCAGAGCTACCCCAACTCCTGTTTGTAGGAAAGGACTAATGGAAGCAAACGGCTTGCAGGGAAAATGTTTAAAAGCCTCTCTTCCTTGCTGGCCCTTTGTTTGTATTTAAAGTGAACTGATTGGGAAAGATATATGGAAATATTACAAATAATATTATTAGGTAGTTTGCACGTAATAACTGTACCCAAATCCCCTTGAAACTGGAATCTAGACTTGTTCCACACAACCATGCTCATGATTTTGCAAAGGCACCTGATAAATGTAGGAGCTGACACTTAAAAAAAAAATACTGTAAGCATTGTATCTGTGGGGGTTTGATCTTGATGGCTCATTCATAAATACAAGCCATCATGTGAACATGTATCTTGTCAGTCAACCCTAAGTTGCAACTAACATTTGTGAACTGTGCCCTGCTATGTTTATACAAAAATAATAGCACTCATCAAGCTAAGGAGAGATAGATAATTCCCGCAGAATTTATTATAGGCAAGCACAACAGGACCTCAGCCTTACCAGCAGGACCCCCAGGCAACACAGTTGTAAATAAGAAAGTGATCTGTATTTTCATTTTTGTATGCCTAATCTAAATGGACACTAATTTATATGTGCATAACATTATTGTGGGTGATTCCCCCCCCCCCTTCACTATTGAATAAGTTTTCATTCTGATGAAGAGATTTTGAAATCTACAGCAGACAGTAATTAGCTTTATTGTGTAACCTTCTTCCATAAGTAGCATTTCTTATTGCCTACTATAACATTTATTTGATGGAAAAGCTAACAGCTGTGACCTAATTGCTCTTAGACTCATTGGCTTTCCAGGAACATGTATATTCTCTTTGTAACAAAAGTTGCATCTTATGGAGAAAAACAGGCACATGGGAAAAGCGCAAAGCCACGTCCAGCTCACCACAGTGGTCCTCTGCTGTTAACTTATGGGGAAGAACCGTAGTCCAGTGGTAGAGCATATGGTTTGCATGCTGAAGGTCCCAGGTTCAGTTCCCAGCAGCTCTAGGTACAGCTGGAAAAGCTCCAGTCCAGCACCTTGGAGAGCTCCTTCCAGTCAGCACAGACAATACTGAGCTAGACTGATCAATGGTCCCATTGGATCATGGGCTAGGGCAGTCATGCACAAACTGTGCGCTGGAGCACAGTAGTGGGATATGAAAGAGCCACTCGTGCGCCACAAGCAATTAACAAATTCAATACTGAAAGGATACTGTGAACTTTCAGGGTGTGCTTCTCTCCTTCCCCCCACAATCAGACTCCTATGAGGGCCAATGACTTTGCTGTGATTAAATTATCCAGTCACATGTGAGGGACAGACTCATCAGCAGATCCTTCAGGCAAGGTCAACTGTTACATCTCTGAAACTTAAGCATGGCTTGAATTGGAGGCCTATTAGTAGGGTGACACATATCCCTCATTAACTAATGTTAATTTTATTGTGCTGCATATTTCACTTTCAGTCAAATATGTGAGACACACAAACACTCACATATAGTCTAAACGGCCTCTGCCCAGTATACCTGAAGGAGCGTCTCCACCCACATTGTTCAGCCTGGACAGTGAGGTCCAGCTCCAAGAGCCTTCTGGCAGTTCCCTCACTGTGAGAAGTGAAGTTACAGGGAACCAGGCAGAGGGCCTTCTCGGTAGTGGCGCCCGCCCTGTGGAATGCTCTCCCATCAGATGTCAAAGAAATAAACAACTATGACTTAGAGGATTTCTGAAGGCAGCCCTGTATAAGGAAGTTTTTAATGTTTGATGTTTTAGTGTTTTTCATATTTTGCTGGAAGCCAGCCAGAGTGGCTGGGGCAACCCATTCAGACGGGCTGCATAGTAGTAGTAGTAGTAGTAGTAGTAGTAGTAGTAGTAGTAATGCTCTGAACTAGAATAATTCTTTGGTCAAATAAAATTATTTTGTTTTTCTCCATTCCTACCATTTTGACTGGTTTTGGCATATCAATCCTTGTATTTAACAGGCTCTTTCCTAGAAAAATATTGATACCTAACAATTCAGCGAATCAAAAAAGATAATATAACACTGCTGCTTGACACTGTCCCTTATTAATAACATCTAATTGACTTTCATTTGAAGCTTTTCAGCTGGATTACATGATCTTTGTGCAAATGTCTGCTCCATAAAAATACGACCTGCATGCTAATCTTTCTCTTCCCATTAGAAGTAATAAACATGTTTGCTGAAATGGGCTGCCGGTTTTTATAATACCCCTGGAAGCATTTCTCGTCTATTTTTAAAGCCTGTTAATAGTAGGTTTGCTGAAATGGTAACTGGTAGGCTTTCATTTTCATTTGGAGATTGGGGGCGACGCCCTGGCATAAGTGATAACAGATGTAAAGGATTTGGCAAATATTAGGAACACTCTGACCACTTTCTAAATCTGTGTTTCTTGATACAGCGTGCAACTGAATGCCTTTATTACACCCGTGAAAACATGGGCAAACACATACTTGCTTTTCTTGGAATGCAGTTTGAAAACAAATACAGAATGCCATGCTTCCCTATTTAATTTGAGATGAATTCAGGGAGACACTGGGGCACTGTGACTTGACTTGTCACAGAGTGAACTTGGGCTTGAAGAGTGCCAAGACCACATGATTGATGTCATACACCATGGAATGCAAACATAAGGAACTTTTTACCCAGTATCTGAGTTATTTCCAGGACAACTTGAAAAGAAAGTGAGAATAATGATCACAATGAGAAGCATTAGTAGGAATGAGTGAAGAAACACTGAATATCCACTAAATCAGAGAAAGGTCCTTATATAGGTAAACGATTCTATTATGTCCTCTCCTCTTCTGTTTCTTCTTCTGCAAGGAACAGTAACAGTCATGCAGAGCAATCCTGTGCAGAGAATTCATAGAATCATAGGGATACAGGGACCCTGAGAGTCATTGTCCAACACCCTACAATTCAAGAATATACAGTTGTCCCATATGGAGATCAAACCTGCAACCTTGGCATTATCAACACCACGCTCTAATCAACTGAGCTATTTGACCACCATGTTTCCTAGGAAGTAGGTCCCACTAAGTGACTGCAGGTCACTTCCAGGTAAACAGTCTCAGGGTTGCTCTGTAAGTGGATAATAAGAGAAGGAACAAAAGCAACAGCACATAATATGGAAATAAGCAGATAAATGGCATTGACAGGGAAAACATAGAAAGCAAGGTGAAAGAGATTAAGAATGACAAACTAGTTTGTGATAAATGGATTCCTACTTGAAAAGCTCCATCCATAGATGCTTTAATTAAAGAGTCACTAATTCTCCACCAATGCCAGGTGCAGGCATCTAATTGCATCTGTCAGAATAAAAGTAAATGAGATTCTTCTGAGAGTCCTTTTCCAGCAGAAAAAAAAGAGCAATTCCATCTGCCTCAATTGCATCTGCATATTCTCAGAAGCTCCTGACGTATCATAAACCTCATGATGTAGATGGTGTTGCTCCCAAAATGCATTCTCCCCGTCTCCCACAAAAAAATATATGAATCTGGTGTTTAGCGGAAAGGCACTAAATGGATTTGTGTAAAAATTACCTTAGACTCTCAACGATGCAATGGATTGTCATAACAGAATGTTAAATTCCATCAAGGCAAGAGTAAATCAATTTCAAAAAGGGAGGGAAATTGCAACAGTAATTCTCTCTATAGAAGCCCAAAATTTTTAGCCCTCTTCAGGCATAAAGAAGGAAAGCAAATACAGAGGGGCTGCTGACCTGTGCACATAGCCCCACTCCCATCATTGGCCTCTCATATCAGTCGTATGCCTTTTCTACTCTGGAAGCTCCTCCCACAATTGAGAATTCTAGATGATCTAGGACGTCTGAATGTAAAGAAATCACTAACAGCAGCAACAAAACATGGCAGTGGGGAGTCATCCTCCAGTCACTCCATTCCATTGCCCTTCTCGTTTTCACACACATTCAGAGCTGGAGTCAGATGCAGGTCAGCACGAAAGAAGCAGTGTAGTTAACACTTTATTCAAGGTCTTGCCCCTATGGACTGATGGTCCCTGCCTCACACCCTTTCTAAGGCTCCTCATCTCCCAGATGTTTCTCAAGCAGTCTCAAACTGTGTCTGTGCACCTCTGGTCTTTTTTCTGACCTCCTCATTATTCTGTGCACTCTTGGAGCTCAGGAGGGGAGGGAGCTTGTTGCAGCAGGAGAGAGTCCCTGGATTCTTCTGCAGTCTCTTGAACCCCCTCCTCTGCTTCAGCCTTGGAGTTTCAACTGCTCCCTGTCACAGGCTCTTCCTGCTCACTAAACCCTGTTGCCCCTCCAGCATCCAGCCCTCCTAACTAATCTTCTCCCTCTGACCTCTCCTCAGTGTCCCACCACCAATCCCCTGGCTCTGAGCCTTCTTTCTCTGAGATTTCCCTTGGGGGTTCCACATCAGCTGCCTCCCACCACTCCCCTTCATCCAACCAGTCCCCCCCCATACGTGAAGTTGCACTCTCTGCCCATTGACCATGCTAGGTCCCCACTGAATCCTTTGTAGACTTCCTTCCTCACTTAGGTTCCGCTCCACAAAACATGCTTGTCCTTCTGCAAATGTTGGTGTTACCCAAACATACCAGGAGCTCCTTTTTGTGCTTGGGTAGTGTTTTCATGGCTAGCGTTTTCATGCACAATGCCGCGGCGAGGCTCCTTACGGGGTCCTTGCCATGGGATCACATTCATCCAGTGCTTTACCAACTGCACTGGCTCCCGGTGGAGTACAGGGTCAGGTTTAAGGTGCTGGTTTTGAGCTTTAAAGACCTATGCAGCCTAGGACCCTTGTACCTATGGGACCGCCTCTCCTGGTATGCCCCACGGAGGATCTTAAGGTTCACAAATGACAACATTTTGGAGGCCCCAAGTCGCAAGGTGGTTAGATTGGTCTCAACTAGGGCCAGGGCCTTTTCAGTACTGGCCCCGACTTGGTGGAACGCTCTGTCACAAGAGACTAGGGCCCTGCGGGACTTGACATCTTTCCGCAGGGCCTGCAAGACACAGCTGTTCCGCCTGGCCTTTGGTTTGGACTCAGTCTGACCCTTATGTCTTCCCTCCCCTAACTGTTTTGATTTATGGGCTACTTTTAAAATGAGGCTGCTTTTTAAATTGCATTTTAACCTGTATTTTAAATTGGGTTTTTTGTTTGATTGTTCCCCCCACCTTATTATGTTTCCATTGTAATTTTACTGGTGTTAGCCGCCCTGAGCCCGGCTTTGGCCATGGAGGGCAAGGTATAAATAAAATTTATTATTATTATCATTATTATCATTATTATTATTATTATTATTATTACATAGGCAGCAGCACTCACAGCCTGAGCACTAGAAATAGGAGAAATGGCGACAACTATACCAATCTGAACTGCTTCCAACGCCAAGGGTTGTATCTAACTAAGAAGTGTGCATGCACACGAAAGCTCATACAAAGAACAAACTCAGTTGGTCTCTAAGGTGCTACTAGAAGATTTTTTTAAAAAAAAATTGTTTAAGCTATTAAGTTAGTCATCATAGCCAATACTTTCAATGGGTCTACTCTGAGTGAGACTAACATTGCCTACAATGCTCAGATTGTGCTATCTAATAGGGAAAGTATTTTTTATTGTTGTTTATACAACAGAAAAGGATCCACATATGCGGTCGGGAGTTTTGTTGTCGAGCAAACATAAAGTGAACGAAGCCACTTTTTAAAACCATGGCTTGTACGAACATCCATCAAAACCACTCTGGCGCAAACAGACCAGAAAGCCTTGACACAGCACCCCATGCCTGCTCGCTCCTTTCTGCTGTGGTGTAAGTATACCTGTGGCATGCTGATTGCAATGATTTGCATTTAAATGGCACAGAGACTCTGGAGCTGAGATTGCCCTCCCTGCGGGCTATCTCTTGCATAGTTAAGCAAAAGTCCACTAGAGCCAAGGATTCCTTCCCATCGCCAGCACTTGAAACAATTAATAACGATAATGATTAAACTCTTCCACTGAAAACTAAATTGTTTCTTAATTAACACGAATGGGCTATTAAAGCATTGATTTAACAGATAAAGTAACTTAAAGCATCGAGATTGCCATGCTTATGAAATACTAATTAATATTAGATGAGTTAATTGATGCTGTAGCCGTGTTGTCAAAATGTCAACTCAAAGTCAGGCGAGTTTTAAGACTGTGGTTTTGTATTTTCATTGCATAACATCATGCCATCATAATCTTTGCCCTAATCCAAAGTTCTCCATGTGTACTGGGAGCTCCAGGCAAGTAGGGGACTTTCTCATTCACTTCACCTTGATGCCAATGTCTGAAAAATATATAGCTACATATGCAGAGAGAGAGGGAAAGAGAGAGAGAGAGACCAAGAGCGTTATGGAGTTGTGGTTTGCAATGGCTGGTGACAGATGCCAATAAATATCTCAATCTGGTTGTAGATCATCATAACCATCATTTGCAAAGGTCATCGTAACTACACATGGGCTTGTCTCCAGTGCTCTGCATACATAGTTCTGCTGGTAACTGCACAACTTATGTTTCCTCTCCTCCCCCAAATTTGCTCCAGAAGGTCCCCAAACCACCCAGAACTGATTTTAAGGTGGCACCAGGAGGGGGACCTTAGGGGACAAGAGGGAAGCAGGAACCTCCATTGATCACACAGACGTCCATTGCAACAGCTGAATTTTGCCACTGCATATGGCCCACAGCTTTCATTACGAAGTTAAACGGGAATCTGTGGCCCATTAACAAGCTGGCATTTCTCTTCACAGAGTGGAGGAACAGGCATATACTCATTCCCTATTACCATACCTTAAACCTAACGTGCAAATGAAGTGCTCCACTTGGACGTTAGTATGTACACACTCCCAGTTTGTGCAATATTCTTTTACTGCTTTTGAGAAGGGGAGGAAGAATAATGTGAATTAGGCCTTGGCACATATGGGCTCGATTGTGCCACATTCTGAGCATGGTGGGATTGGAGAGTCTGATCTTTCAGGCGAAGTGGATCTCCAATCTAGTAGGTTCATGAACCTGTGGGACAATGAGAAATCAGGGGAATGTTGCTTTGAATTTTATTGAAGGGTGAATGCTTTCTCAACTGTGAAAGACCCCCAATCCGTCACAGTTAGAAAAAGGATTACTCTTGTGTACAAACTGCACTCCTTGTTGCAAGGTTTAGTACTTGTGGGTCTTGTCATCAGGGCCGTCTTTAAACTGGGGCACAAGGGGTGCAGGGCACCCTGGTGCCAAATTCTGGGGGCCGGCTGCCGCTGAAGCCACCTAACCATATTGTATGTGGCAGCAGAGTCAGTGGCACCTTTGACATGACTGATCTCATGCCGCCTGCCTGCCTTCTCCCATTCATGGCAGGCATTGTGAGGTGCTGGCGCGAGGGGTGGCTGCTGGCTTGATTTTGGGGGAGCCTCTGATTTGGCCACTGAGAGGAAGAGGGGGAGGCGCAACCACCTTTATTTCCCGCCGAAATCTTGGAAGGAAAGGCGGCGGTGGCGAGGGCGCCAGAGCAAGAGGTGCCGAGGGGCGGCCGCCTGCCTGGACGTGCGCTGAGGCTTGGCTTGCATGTCTCCCTGCCAAAGAGCAGCACTCTATATGAACAAACGAGGCCTATAATCAACCACATTGTATAAAAAAATTAATCAGGCAATAAATTCCTTTGTTTTGCTCACCCAAGGAATTCTGTAAAGGAGCAAAGCAGGAATTTAAATTTTGAGAGCTGTGCTTTTTATATTTGAGATAGGAGAAGACAGGACTCCTGTGATGTAACTTTGCCACAGAAAGTTTTCTTAACAGAACATATTTATGCTGAGGTTGATGATGTATTAGTGAGCATTTGGGACAACTAGCTGTTTATACAGTGCAATGCCCAGTGGTCAAAACTGTTATGTTAACTTGCTTTCACTGGACTTTCGCTCCGTCTGCATAACGTGCATACCTAATATATTCTATGTCTGCCTGCTTGCACATATGTTCTGTTCATGCATTTCTTTTGTAGAGCTGGAAAATGTATTCAATTGCTTTATTTTTTTGGGCATTTCTTTATTTATTTGCTTTTAAGAAATGCAGTAGGGGGAAAGAACCTTGTTGTGTTTCAAGCTGCTAATGTGTGCATAGCCAAATAGTTCTCCCAAATGATAAAAACCAAATCCTGGACACTAATCCAGGCAGCATCACTGTAAAAAATGGAAAAGAAAAGAAGGAATCCACATTTTCTTGTTTGTTTACATATGGGTGACCTTGCCATGATGTACAAGTAAACCCCTTGATCTCTGGAGGGAAGGAATTGGATAGCTATGGAGGAGACTAATTCACAAGATCACTGAATATGATAGGAATTGGTTTCTTCCCATGTGATAAACTGCAGCTCTTATCAGATCGTTTTGTTGCTTGAAGCCATTATCACAGATCAGTTATCATGCAATGCTCTATCTTATCATATCCGCCCATCATCTAACAAGGGAGAGGCAGGCTTGAATGTGATAAGAAAGAACAATCCGCTTTAGTAGTAGATTTCTGATAATGACTTCACAGTTAAAAGGGGGGGGGAGAGATAGCCATAGCTTGTTTTTGCAGCAAAATCCAACATGGAGCACAGATGTATAATTAAACTAGAAGTATTTGTCTACAATTATCGTGTAATAAAAAGTTATAATTCCAGAAATAATCATCTAGGGGTGTATGGGGGTGTAAAATATAACTACCTGTACGTGGGTGGCGCTGTGGGTAAAACCTCAGCGCCTAGGACTTGCCGATCGCATGGTCAGCAGTTCGAATCCCTGCGGCGGGATGCGCTCCCGTCGTTCGGTCCCAGCGCCTGCCAACCTAGCAGTTCGAAAGCACCCCCGGGTGCAAGTAGATAAATAGGGACCACTTACCAGCGGGAAGGTAAACGGCGTTCTGTGTGCTGCACTGGCTCGCTAGATGCAGCTTGTCACGCTGGCCACATGACCCGGAAGTGTCTGCAGACAGCGCTGGCTCCCGGCCTATAGAGTGAGATGAGCGCACAACCCTAGAGTCTGGCAAGACTGGCCCGTACGGGCAGGGGTACCATAGCACAGCAAAAGACTAAAGCAGTGGAGCTCATTCAGATAGCTCAACTGATAGAGTATGAGACCCCTGAATTACAGGGTTGTGGGTTCGAGCCCCATGTGGTGTGACTACATTCCTGGACTACATGAAACTTGTGGCCCCTTCAAACTCTGCGATTCTATGATTCTGTGATTCTTTACCCTAGGCAGCTAGGAAAACATGGTTGTTCTTGTTAAGGAAAGAAAAAAGTATAACTGGGAAAAACTAATGCAGGCAGAAAAGCTTCACTGCAGATGTTATTTTCTAATCAAGATCAGTGCTTCCTTGTAGCAGTCACAACAAAATACAATCTATATTTGCTTCAGAAGGATTTGTAGAATTAAGATCAGGTGATAGCATTAGAACACATTTCAAAGCAATCATACTGTACTCTGCTTAAAAGATGCACCTTCCAGGTCTTCCTTGGCTAGACAAACTGTGTGCTATGAGAGAAGTGTTCTGCAAGAAATAAATTTATCCATTCATTAAAAGTGCCTATGAACTCAAAGTCCCCACCCACAGGGAAGGTTTCTTGCTACATCTGTACATGGGGTTCTGCTAAGGTTACCAGATTTTTTTCAATGAATCTGGGGACACTTTTCAACTTCAATTGATTTTGTTAGGAGACTGATTTGTAAATCTGGGGACTGTCCCTGGGAAACGGGGACGTCTGGTAACCTTAGATTCTGCACTTTCCTGCTACCAACCAACCTCTGCTGAGGATAGTTGCATGTGATAAGTCTGCTGCAAGGTTAAATTGAGTGAGATAGGATGATTCAATCCGTCTTCATGCAGAATGCAGCTAAATGAAACACCTTCAGTGGAGAAAACCCAATGAATCTCTGTCGTTGCTCTGGGCTTACATCCTTCAGAGGGTTGGTATTCTTACATGCACACGAAGTCAGCCTGTTTGGCTATAAACATGAAGCTCACCTCCAATTAGCATTGAGCAAAGTGTTCCTCAGAAAAATGGTTGGGTGGGAAAAACTGCTCCAGTACAGTGGTATCTCAGGTTACATACGCTTCAGGTTACATACACTTCAGGTTACAGACTCCGCTAACCCAGAAATAGTGCTTCAGGTTAAGAACTTTGCTTCAGGATGAGAACAGAAATCGTGCTCCGGCGGCGTGGCAGCAGCAGGAGGCCCCATTAGCTAAAGTGGTACCTCAGGTTAAGAACAGTTTCAGGTTAAGTACAGACCTCCGGAACGAATTAAGTACTTAACCTGAGGTACCACTGTACATCTGACTATAGTGAAGTGGGGAGAGAGGAAGCCAGATACCCATATTTAGCTTTAACTATCATATCCTTGAAAGTTCACTTGGTGCAATTCTAATAAAGGAGCCTTCCATGTTGCTGCTTTGACATTTAGGTGCTAAACCAGAAGAGGAGGAAGTCCTGCTTGCAAAAGGAAGTACATAAGAGTCCGTGCTTTTGTTCGCTACTGACATTGACCTCATTATTCCCCCACTTTAAGAAAGAGAGATCATCAGAGAGCACAATTCTAAACCCCAGATGCGTTTGCTAACTCTCCTCCCACAAGATCTTCAAAACATGAATGGTGGAACAACTTTAAAGGGATCACAGTCATGCCAACCTGGATGAAGGCTGGAAGACAAAGACCTACCAGCTACCTCTCTCTCTTGTCATGATTCTGCAGGTGAATCAGAAAATAAATGAAAATAAATAAATGCAGCATTATAAACAGAATTATTACGACTCACATTGCTATGGCTGTAAATTGCATGTAACCTGATTGCTGTAATTTAGCAAGGGATCTCAGTGTGCAAAAGAAGATTTCTGAATGCCGATCTAATGTGAATGTACACTTGGAAGCGCATAAGAATCAAGGCTCTACTCTGGGTACATTGAGTTAGAAGAGTGGCATTTCAAATTGATGTGGATGGAACTATGTATCGCCTTCTAAAGAAACTAGTTGTTGTGCAAGACCTCTTCTGCATAGTCTGGATTTAGGGACTGCTTTAAAGTAAGGTATATGCACTAGGTTTTCCTGGTGAGATTTTGAGAAACATTTACTGCCTCTGAGAATAGGGAATTTAAACACCTCAAATATGTGCTCTCTAACAAACAAAAGCCATTCCCCGCTATTTGTGGGTGTGAATACTGATTATGGGATTAAAGTGTCCAAATATTTAGAAGTGTTAAACCTTTCTAAATATAGTTGTGCTTTCACATTAGATAGGTATAGTGTGTTACCCTCTGTACTGATGCAAGAAAGATTTTACGCCTTCCTCTGGTTGTAGACTTTATGTTATTGTGGGACCACAGAGAGGCCGACTCTGTTACACGTGTCTTAACTATACTGGCCATTTTACGTAGAGATTATGTTGACATTTATGGTAGATTTAAGGAAATCTTTCGATGACCCAAATGGATGTAAATCCTGGCTATCACAAAGAGGTTTTTGTACACACACATGAAAGTGAATGCAATGAGGTTAGAGAAATCTTGACTTGGAACACCAAGGCCATTAAACTCCCTTGGGTGACCTTGGGTCAGTCATTGCCCAATCTAAAAAGTAGAAGAGCTGATTCCGAAGTTTTCATTTGTTTGTAAATATCAAGATGACAGGCTTCTCTGAATAAATTCATGAATATGCCATATCAAGAGCAAATATTCCACTACTGGATTGTGGTTTGTTTGACTTGCAGATGTCAATGTAATATTCTGGGGAAGCCATTCTTCTGTGACATGTTTACCAAACTAGATGATGCTGAACCTCTGCACACATTTTCATACACGATTATTTTTTTAATGTTTCTGAGAAAACCTACCGTGAATGCAATTACTTGCAGTGTTTTTTGAATTTTAGGAAAAGTTGACATTTGTTAACCATGGAAGTTAACATTTGCAAGAATACAGAACCTCATTGCCATTCCTATTCAGCCATGTTAACTTCAGTGGGTTGGATCCAGAGTAAGGAAGCAATCCAAGCCCAAGATCCCCCCAGCTGAGCAAGTTAGGATCCAGCAGATCTCTGGCTCAGCTGGCTGATTCGCAGCTCAGCTAGGGCTATGCTGTCATAACACCTTCATCCTGGCTCAGCCAGGTCATAAAGCTGACCTGAGACTGGCAGATCTTATACCGGAATAAGCTCTGAAAAACTGGCATTCTGGGGAGGTGGCAGGGAAGTGTTGAGAGCAGGACCAGGGGGAGGACTTATGCTGGATCCTAACTCTGTTCAGCTCAGTCACATGACTTGGCAACTTATGCTGGAGAAAAGGGTGGTCTAAATTGAACTGGTTTGGATCTGGTGTAGTCTACACCAGCTTAATTTAAGTCATTCTAAATTACACTGCCTTTCCATATTTAGGATTGCTCATTTAGCCATGCCTACAGTAAATCCGGATGCGGATGGTGCTGTGGTCTAAACCACTGAGCCTCTTAGGCTTTCTGATCAGGTCAGTGGTTCGAATCCCCACGACGGGTGAGCTCCCGTTGCTTGGTCCCAGCTCCTGCCAACCTAGCAGTTCGAAAGCATGCCCCAAAGTGCAAGAAGATAAATAGGTACTGCTGTGGCGGGAAGGTAAGCAATGTTTCCATCCGCTGCTCTGGTCTCGGTGTTCCGTTGCGCCAGAAGCGGATTAGTCATGCTGGCCACATGACCTGGAAAAACTGTCTGTGGACAAACGTCGGCTCCCTCAGCCAGTAAAGTGAGATGAGCGCCGCAACCCCAGAGTCGTCTGCAACTGGACTTAATAGTCAGGGGTCCTTTACCTTTACCTTTTTAGAGTAAACCCATTATAATCCAGTCTGGATCCGCCCTAATATGACAAAGCAAGTGAAATGCGAAAGCTGTTGTTGGATATAATTGCCCAATGATTGAGCAATGCAATAAGAATATGAGGAGATATTTGGAATTTGAATGCCCCCGCCCCACTCCTGTGGCATCTACATTATACCTCCAGCTGTCCCATTTCTTAATCTTCCACCTTGGTCTCTGCTATGCTGATACGATGGGAAAATATTTATTTTGCTGCACAGTGAGTGCTAATCAAAGTAGTCATTCAACCTTTTCTCTCTTTAATCAAGGGCTACTTTTCCCATCAGTCTAACACTGATGCAATTGATAATGGGGAAGGTAAAATCAGTTAACATGTAGAGAGCCCTATAGGAAATGCGCTGAAATCGGATTACTCCGGCAAATTACTCCCTAGGCATTTGTACAATTGTGGATTTATTAAAGCACTGATATGGGCAGCATTTCAAAGCCCTGCTGCAGCATCTCTGTTGCATTCATGATTGCCATGAGATGAAACAGACGCAGCAATTGTGTTGCACAAACTGCCTATCAGCTCCCTATCAGCTTGTGTGTAAAAGGGGGCTTAGAAGCTCATACCGCATACTAATGTGATGAACATGGACTCCGTGTCATAATTCACGAATCATAATAACTAGGGGGCTCTAAGGCACAGGGAGATCCTGATCATTTATATACAATATGGTGGAATTTTATTTCCTATGATTTAGTTTCAGATTTACTGGTATCTCTCCCGTTACCATTTATTTGGTTGCTATGATTTTAGGTTGGGTGTAATGACTTATTATCTTTAGGTTTTGTATTCCCTGCCTTAAGTCGGACATATTACTGACTTTTCGGTATTGTTTACTTGTCTCTGTGGTTCCATAATGATTTGAAATCTGAAATAGTAACAACAATCATTCTTACCCCTTTCATCTGCATCCTGTGTCTGTTTTTTAAGGTGCCTTTCTGGCATTAGTTCAGAGCGATACATAGCTGTATGCATATGTTCAATAAGATAAAAAAGGCTATTTTGCTTTTGGCTACTTAACATTTGGCCGCTTTTCCAACTTGCAATAAAGACAGTAGGTTAGAATGGTTTTACAAAGCACCAAGAATGCACGATCGCAGCAAAATACTGACAACAAAATTTCACCTGCCCAATAAAAAGCGAATGAATGTGGGGAAATCATAATTGCAAGACAGGCTTTGCTGGGAGGTTTGCCCCTGACCAAAACAGGGGCTGCAACCATGAAGGCCCTGCCCTGTGTCTGAGTCAATCATGCTGTGTTTAAATGGCAAGCACAGCCAGGCTTCCTCAACAGATTCCATAGAAAAGATAGCTTTATATGGGAATACTCTAGTATAGTCTTTGCCAGCCAAGCCCCTCAGGCGTTTGGATTACAAGTCCAGTCAACACCAGCAAACACAGCCATGCTTGCTGAGGCTGCTGAGAGTTGTAGTCAAAAACATCTGGAAGGTAAAGGCTGCTATAGCACAAAAAGTAGTTTATCAGTTTTTCTACTTATTTAAGTCCCTGGTGCTACATGGTTGAGGCTTTAGTTCTGCACACTTTTAACTGGGAGCAAGTGTCATTGAATTCAGGGTGACTTACTTCTGAGTCGGCACACATCGGACTGGGCTACTTATTTGGTTCCAATTCAGCTTAATGCTTGGCCCGAGCTTGTTTTCCTTCAGTAAAAAGGTAAAGGTACCCCTGCCCGTACGGGCCAGTCTTGACAGACTCTAGGGTTGTGGGCCCATCTCACTTAAGAGGCCGGGGGCCAGCGCTGTCCGGAGACACTTCCGGGTCACGTGGCCAGCGTGACAAAGTGCAGCGAGCCAGCGCACCACACGGAAATGCTGTTTACCTTCCCGCCAGTAAGCGGTCCCTATTTATCTACTTGCACCTGGGGGTGCTTTTGAACTGCTAGGTTGGCAGGCGCTGGGACCGAGCAACGGGAGCACACCCCGCCGCGGGGATTCGAACCGCCGACCTTTCGATCGGCAAGCCCTAGGCACTGAGGCTTTTACCCACAGTGCCACCCGCGTCCCTTCCTTCAGTACTTGTAGCCAAAAAACCCCCACATACAAAGCCCAAAGAATGCCTTGGTGCCCTGCAAAAGGAATCCACGAGGGATGCATAATTACATTATCATATTTATAGAGATCAAAGAAAAACTGTTCCAATAGCACAATCGCTAGAGTCATTGTAACGAGAGAGCCAAAAGAGGAATGTAATGGAATCTTTTAAGAGGAGACATAGGCATTATTATCATTTATTGTAATGAAGTGCATGTCACCGTGGGTTGTCTTGGTTTTTTATTAAAAAAACCCCTTCATTATTATTGTCAGTTTCCTGGGAATAAATAAATGATTGTTCACAATTCACTAGATACAAGGTTTTATGGCGTTTAGCTCTCTGTAAACAATGAATGAAGAAACAGGGAAACTGCTTTTAAAATAAAGACCTCTGTGGCCCATTCACGAGCTTTAGCAATAGGTGTTAATTCAGATGTGTTCAAAGAACTTTTCCTCTTGGCAGAATATTGGAAATTGGTTTTGCATTCCACTTGCTGCCAACATGAATGGCGAAATCGCTCAGGGGAAAATATTGCACATTTCCCTCGACACATACTGCACATGCATGCTGTAATATATGAAAACAGCAGCAAGGACGCTTCAGGAATGTCTGTTTGGAAACCTTCTCCTTCAATGCATTTGTACCAGGGCATTTGCAGTGCCCTTCCCATGTGTCGCTTTTAGAGATTGGTGCCATTCATCAGAAAAATGGCAACAGACTGCCTAATTATAAACTTCCTTTGCTAATGATTAATAAGCAGCAAGCTAGTTTGTTAGAACGTTAAAAAGTTGCCCTATGTCTCCTGAAGATGAAGAAAGACAAATGTCATTGCTGTACCTAGGACTGAAGGTATGTGCAAACAGAAGGCAAAAACTGTTACACAAACATATGATGGCCCCAATTTGGAGTGGGTAGTGCACCCCCAATGCTTTTTGGATTGCATCATCTCATGCCTAGGGATGGATGTATTTGTCAGTTTCAGTTCCTCGCAGTTTTTCATTTTTCCAGTCTTCCATTCATTATGCCTCATGTTTGAAGTTTGCATTTTTAAAAAAACAAAAACCTTGATAAATATTCATTCATCATGTGCATTTCTTCTCATGCACATGATGTATACAATTTTGCTTAAGCTAGCGATGGCAAACCTAGACAGCATCTTAAAAAGCAGAGACATCACCTTGCCAACAAAGGTCCGTCTAGTTAAAGCTATGGTTTTCCCAGTAGTGATGTATGGAAGTGAGAGCTGGACCATAAAGAAGGCTGATCGCCAAAGAATTGATGCTTTTGAATTATGGTGCTGGAGGAGACTCTTGAGAGTCCCATGGACTGCAAGAAGATCAAACCTATCCATTCTTAAGGAAATCATCTCTGAGTGCTCACTGGAAGGACAGATCGTGAAGCTGAGGCTCCAATACTTTCGCCACCTCATGAGAAGAGAAGACTCCCTGGAAAAGACCCTGAAGTTGGGAAATATTGAGAGCACAAGGAGAAGGGGACGACAGAGGACGAGATGGTTGGATAGTGTTCTTGAAGCTACTGCGGGAGGCATGGGAAGACAGGAGTGCCTGGCGTGCTCTGGTCCATGGGGTCACGAAGATTCGGCCACGATTAAATGACTAAACAAACAAACAAACAACAACAACACTCACAATGGAACCCACTGGACTTGCCCCTGACACTTTGGAACAATAGTTTCCTATAAGGAACCTACATTTGGAGTGAGAAGGGGCTAATGTTGGTTGGGAGGGGGATTGCTGTTTCAGGTTATTTTGAAAAAATCAACACAATATTTTTATTTTTATACTTTTTTAAACGAGTGCTGAGAGGGGAGAACTCTGGGAGGGGAATAGGAGACTCCTGGGAACTCTCAGTTTGCAAACTACAGCTCCCAGGATTCTTTGAGGGAAGCCACACCTGTTGAAATGGGCATCAGTGGAGCACTTTGGGCTTCCAATTTTCAGTGGCATTGTGTGCCACACTAACCCTCACCTCTTGTGCTCCATCCTACATCATTGTTGCTGTTTTCCCATAGTGCTGGCGCAAAGTGCAGCCAAACTGGTTGTGTTACCCTAAAACTGTCTCTGCCGGCATCATGGTGCTTTAAACATATGGTGTCTTTGTGACCTAAGATGCATTTTGACTTTTATTGTAACTGAAATCTGTACTTCTTTTTTGAAAGTCTAGAAAATATTTATAAGACCCTCACCTCGTGAAAAGCATCTGCCTCATAGCAGTTGTGTAGAAATAGGTCACTGTAATTTGAAGAAGAGAATCCCTGAGGCGCTGTCAAGGGAAAAAATCAAGCTGGGCTGGGCAATACCTCTCCTTGTTTAATTAGCATTATGAGGAGCAAGCCCTTTATGGGGTTTTGCAAAGCTATCAAAGAAGGAAATTACCTAATTGTAGCATGAAGCATTCTTCATAAAAAAAGAGAGCTAAATATACAGGTAATGGCCCTAGTCTGATTTATATTTCAACAAATATCCGTGATTATGAAGGTTAATGGCCTGTTAACACTTGTGGATGAAGCTCTTCTTTTAAGCTATGCAGAAAAAGGAAGAAGGGCAGCGGTGTTCACAGAGGAAATATTACTCAAGGTGCAGAAGTTCAGAGGTACTTAGAAACAATATGGCTGCTTGGAGTGATTTCAGATGGGACCAAAAAGAGGGAGAGGGAGGGAGGAGGACAGGCAATGAACAGGAGGTGTGAGGAATGTTTGCATGTGATGTCTCATAAGAACATAAGAAAATAAGGCTAGCCTGCTGGACCAGGCCAATGGCCTATCTCTGTGGCCAACCACATGCCTGTGGGAAGCCTGTAAGCTGAACATGAGTACTGTAGAATGTGTACATTGTGAGTAGTAGCCATTGGTAGAAGAGAAGAAGAAGAAGAGTTTGGATTTGATATCCCGCCTTTCACTCCCCTTCAGGAGTCTCAAAGTGGCTAACATTCTCCTTTCCCTTCCTCCCCCACAACAAACACTCTGTGAGGTGAGTGGGGCTGAGAGACTTCAGAGAAGTGTGACTAGCCCAAGGTCAGCCAGCAGCTGCATGTGGAGGAGCGGGGAAGCGAACCCGGTTCCCCAGATTATGAGTCCACCGCTCTTAACCACTATACCACACTGGCTCTCGTATGGAGAGAGTCCTGTCCTCCATGAATTTGTCTAATCCGCTTTTTAAGCCATCCAAGATCTCCCCAGTGATGAATGCATTTCCGGGAAGATGGAGAAGCACAAAATCAGGAAGGTGATTTGCCCTTCACCTGCCCTTGTTTCTCCTCAAAATCCCAGGTGGCATTTTGAGTACAGTGGTACCTCTGGTTAAGAACTTAATTCGTTCTGGAGGTCTGTTCTTAACCTGAAACTGTTCTTAACCTGAAGCACCACTTTAGCTAATGGGGCCTCCTGCTGCCGCCGCACGATTTCTGTTAACATCCTGAAGCAAAGTTCTTAACCTGAGGTAATATTTCTGGGTTAGTGGAGTCTGTAACCTGAAGCGTATGTAACCTGAAGCGTATATAATCCGAGGTACCACTGTATAGTACATGTTGTGCTTGAAGCACTGTGTGGTTCTGGTGAGAGGAATCAAAGCTTGCAGTAATAATTCAGAAGCCTTGTATCTTGAGACTATGATGCCAAGTCCTACATGCCATGGAAGTCCTTGCGCTTTGCAGTTACCTAGAACAGAAGTTGACAAGTTCCCTCCATGTACATGACTCCCAATCATTGAATGTATGGAGGTCAAACTGACAGATTGGGTGGGATCAGGGACATTGGGAAGACCTGGCACATGACATCATATTTCCCCCTCTTCATATTATCCCACCTTTCAGAGGGCTAATGTCCTCATAGAGCCAGAACAAGGATGGGGATTCAGCTGGACTTCAAAGCCCATTAGATCCAGCCAGCAAGGCAAAAGTTCATGGAGGGAAGATGGGAGCTGTGGTCCAACCACATCATGACACCAGAATAATAAAAGCAAGGAGAAATCTCACTTGAACAGAATATTTCGGCTTTCCTTTCATCTCTCATTTTCAAATCAATTCTTCCTTTTCCCAGTCTTGCTTTTTCTCGATTGTGTATGTGTTGCTATGGGGCTGTTTTCACATCAGCCATGGCAGAAGAATGAAGCATTATTGAAATAACGTTGCCAACCATGCAACGGAAAGGCTTTGAGGGAGATTCATGATTGGTTGGGCTAACCAACCAATCAATTAAAGCTGACATTCCCTCGACAGAACGGTGGTGATAGAGGACAATTGAAACCAATTAGTCACTTCGGCAGCCACCTTGCAAGCTCTCTTCCTCATCATTTCATGTGACACCTGTTCTTGATGTTTTCTATTAGGAAAAGAAACAACAGGATCTTTTAGCTGTTGACTATGGAGAGTTACACACCCACAAAAGATGCATAGGCCAACATGTTTTCCAATGCTGTTATATCTTATGCAGCCGATTGAGATGATACACAAGGGCAGGCGTAGGCAAACTCAGTGCTCCAGATGTTTTGGGACTACAACTCCCATCATCCCTGACCACTGGTCCTGTTAGCTAGGGGTGATGGGAGTTGTAGTCCCAAAACATCTGGAGGGCCACAATTTATGAATTCAATATAAACACATGAAGTTGCTTTATACTGAGGCAGAGAATTGGTTCACATAGCTCAGTATGTTGACTCACCTGGAGATGCTGGCGATTGAATCTGAGACCATCCATTAATGCTCTACCACTGAGCTAAAGCCCCTTCACTGAACAAGACATGTGCAACACTGGGACGTCAGCGTTTCCTGTTTCTAAATCTAGAACTGTCTGGTGACTATTTACAACCTGGCCTCTGAATTGTGGGTGGTCATCCACTATACCTTTTCCAATAGCCAGAACTGTGCAGCTACTGAGAGATGCCTTCCTGAATTCTCTAGAATAGCTCTGCCAGCCCAGCCCCACACAGACTATGAAATAGCATATGTCCATATCCAACGTGTTCTGTTCCCAGAGCATATGCAAAAGTTGTTGCTGCCCACACTCCTTCAGACCAGCAGGAAATTATGTTGGCACTAGGAATGGTGTTTTTTTTTTTGGGGGGGGGGTGTCCTAGGACTTCGAGTTCCTGTGGTTCCTGGTCTTTTGTGAGGAACTCTAGGCTTCTATTTAGCCTAGGATGTATACCACTGGTGGCAAGTCACACATACTTATTATCATAGGAGCCACCCCCCAATAAAATACTTTAAGGGGCCAGTCTTGCCCCACCCAATTGATGGGCCTTGCTGTTCAAATGGTGTGTGTGCTCTGGGTCTTGCAATTGATTCTGCAAGGCAGTGCTAACTTGGACCCCCAATATTTTATTCAAGTTGTCACCCCTGCCTATTATTAAATACAGTGGTACCTCTGGTTGTGAACGGGATCCATTCTAGAGCCCCGTTTGCAACATGAGCAGAATGCAACCCATGTCTGCGCATGCACGGGGCACGATTCACCACTTCTGCACATGCGCGTGATGTCATTTTGAGCGTCTGCGCATGCGCAAATGGTGAAACCCGGAAGTATGCTGAAAGAACGTAACCTGAACCAAATGTAACAAGAGGTATGACTGTCCATCGATATCCCAGCTTTTCTCCAAAAGAGCTCAAGGTAGCATAGCCAGCTCTCCTCCTCTTTGCGTGTTGAGTCACAGTAGCCCCCCAATAATTCACACTTCACACATCAATTTTTGTTTAAGGTTTTTGGCATAAATTTTTGGCCACAACTTTATTCAAATACAAAAAATGTGAGTGGTTGCTTAGGCATTGGTTATGACTATCTGTCCTTGCCCTCAGGGACAGAGCTGGCCTTCCGGACACCAGCGGAAGCCAGCGTGGGAAACAAGTATTGGGTGAGAAATAAAGCCGGGAACCAGACCATTACTTCTCACCCTCATGTTCCTGTGGGGCTTGCACGGCCCAAGTCCGACTCCGGGGACAAGGACGAAAGAATGGCAAGCCCCTGGATTTCCTTTAACGGAATTCCCATTCGCATCATTTGGAGGGGTAGGCACTTACCCTTCCAAGCACCAATTTAACCAATGCCTAACTGCCAACCTTACAAGTTGTGACGATTTGCTACGTAGTAGGCAAAAACCAAATGGCACCAGCCAATCAGCCAGATGGCAAAATTCCTACTAGGCCCCCGCACCAAGGCGGACGACCCCATGACAGGCAATAGCAAGGTCAAGCGAGCAAAACAAAAAACCACCCTATAAAAGGGCGGGAGGGTGGGTGATCCGATGCAAAACGGCCAAGAGGCCGTGCCAAAGTCTGGCCCCTGTATATATAGACTCTGACCCCTCCTCCGAAATGGCAACAATCAAAACACCCCAGCAACCCAGTTTAACCATTTAAATGGTCGGGATTCAACTAAATTTGCCTAGTCACCGGAGGGTGGCCTGTTCCCAACCGCAACACGTGCTCTCTGCTAGGGAGAACACGCTTTATCCCCACAGCTTATTCTGTGAGGTAGGTTAAGCTGAGAGATAGTGGATGGCCCAAGGTTACCCAAGTGAGCTTCATTTGAGCTTTGGTCTCCCAGGTCCTGGTCCAGCAGTCTAACCAATACAAGGATAACAGTGATTGGTATTATTATTATTATTATTATTATTATTATTATTATTATTATTGATTTACATCTCACCTTTCCTCCAAGAAGCCTTACAGCCTTGTGACAAGCTCCATGGCTAAGCAGAGATTTGAACTTGGGTGTTTCATGCTCATAGCTGGCACCCTAGCAACTCTTCTGTATCTGCTTCAGTGTGACACAGCACCATCCATACTTCCTCAGAAGTTAAGTCCAATTGAGTTCAATAAGTAAGGTGTTCATAGGATTGTAGCCACGCGATCCAATTCTGTGTGTACTTAGTTGGAACCATGTTCTGTGGGACTTTTTCTGAGGTTCATGTGCCTAGGACTGCAAGTCTCTCTCTCAGCAATAGCAGTGTTTTCTCCTCTGGTTATTGATCCTTTTGTCAGTGCATCACAATCAATTTTTCGCATTTGTAGCTGCTGTTTTCCTCTCCCTTTCCCAAGAAAGATCTTTGATAAATGGTATTATTTTGTGATTTGTTTCAATTACCCTCAGCCCGATTCATCTTTCCGTTGTGTGTTTGGCAACTGTTACCCATTCTGCAAGTTCCCTCTTTTATATTCCATCTGATTTCTGAGCAATAGTCAACACTTTGCTCTGTATTTGTTTTCGCTTTTACATGTTATCAGCTTTAGAGTTCTTCTAATGAGGAACAACAGCATTTAAACAGGGTTCTGCTAGCTGTTTGGGTACATATTTATGAGCCATTGCATAACAAGTGCAGGCAATTCACACTTGTCAATTGTTTGGAGTTCTGCTGATTACTGTTTCTGTAATCATCAGGGTGCTTTATTTCTTTTAATATCCTCCTGCAGAAAGACTAATTATTCATTCACTGATGTCCCTCTCCTTTCAAATTCTGTTTTAAAAATATTCAGAATTGAGACATCCAGGCATTCTGGTAATGAATGATGTAGCAAGCCCTATAAATAAATCATAAATTATCCTCCCAGCTGTATAGAAACATGGGCTATCAAATTATTCCAAAATCTATTTTTTAATTTATTTATTTTTAGATGGCCTAAGTTCAGAGAACCACATGGCATCTTTAACACCATAAATCCATTCAGGTTTGAAGAGTCCTGTTTGTATCATTAGAGCTCCTTTTCCTCTTTCCCCCTTCCGCTCTCAGAATTGACTCCTGTCTCCCTGACTGCTAAATCTTAGCTGAATTAATTGTGATGCGTTGTTATGATTAAACTGGCTGGTCTGACTATGAATGCAGATTGGCTTGCCAACTCTTGAACCAAAACATTTTGGGTATCTCAATTGGCCTCGTTCACTCTGGAGACAGAGCCAAGAACAGACCCAATGGTGGAGCTGGAAAATGCCAGAATTTCTTGGTGGCTTCATAGTGGACCTCAGTGAGTCAGGGGCAACTTCAGCCCCCCCCCCCCCCAATATTTCAAATTAGTTTCAGCTGAGGTGCTTTCTCTTTAGTCTGTGGGATGGTCTTGGACCATTGAAGGTCTTTGTTTTAATAACATATATTAGTAATAGCTTGATCCATTTTGAAGATTGGTTGGTTGGATTTGTTTAGATGTTGGCAAAAACCAGTATAGCCCCAATTATGCCAATCAAATAATCTCACTTTCAATGACTAACTGCATGAATGGGACTTCCTCGAATTACCGCTCCCATAATCATGGCTCACTGTGTTTAATCCTCATTAGATGCATGCCATAATTTCAGTTAAAATTTACTGCACCGCAATAATATTAAAATGGCGCAAAATGTTTTGTTTTACAACACACATAAAATTGCATTACGTAGGTGATAAAATGGACGGCCGTCTTCTTCGCTGTAATATTCCCAAGCGTGCATTTGTTTAATCTCTTGAATGAGCATTCATAGCACCTTGTGCCTTTTTATAACGGAAAATTGCTCAAAACGTAAGAACAGGAAATGATCCCGCTGGATCAGGCCGATGGCCCGTCTAGTCCAGCATCCCATTCTCACAGTGGCCGACCAAATGCCCATAAGAAACATGCAATCAGGACCAGAATGCAACAGCACTTTGCCCTGCAATTCCCAGCAACTGGCATTCAGAGGCGTAACACCTCTGGCAGTGGAGGTAGAACATAGCTATTACAGTGGTACCTCGGGTTAAGTACTTAATTCGTTCCGGAGGTCCGTTCTTAACCTGAAACTGTTCTTAACCTGAAGCACCACTTTAGCTAATGGGGCCTCCTGCTGCCACCGCGCCACCGGAGCACGATTTCTGTTCTCATCCTGAAGCAAAGGTTGGCAGAACCTGGGACAGAGCAATGGGAGCTCACCCCATTATTGATATTCAAACCACTTACCTTCTGATCAGCAAGCCCAAGAGGCTCAGTGGTTTAGACCACAGCACCATTCGCTTCCTTACCTTCATTGTACAGTACCTGATGGTCAGCTGCTTCATCTCATGTCATTACCTTGTGCAAAATCCCTTTATGAGGAATGATATCTCCACATACTCTTGATTCTGAATGTAAAGACTCCTTCCTCATGCAATGCTGCCTTTGAATATGATATACAGGCCCCGACTCAGAAGTCCATTACCATGCCACACACAGTTACTTCTTTTATTTTGTTTTATACAATTCAGGGACCCATTTCTTAAACACACAACACATGCATCTCCCTATCCTTAGGTGTCAACTCCTAGGGGCTGAGGCAGTTTTGCCCCCCCCATGCATTTTTGAGGTGGTAGGCCCCCTCAATTTTCAGAGGGAATTCGGCTCTCCCGGGATCCTCATGACATCACACAATATCATATTGGGCCTCCTCAATCATCTGAAGAAGCTGACACCTCTGGTTCTATCACTGAATTTAGGAACTCTGAATTGGAGAGTGTGGTCTCCTAGATTTGGGGTTGTAGATGCCTTTGGTAGGCCTGGCTTTGCTATTCTGGAAGCTTCACTGGTTGTAATGGCAAAAGGGAGAGGATCAGCCCAGCATCCTTTAACAGCAAGCTGTAGTTGCCGCGAGTCCATTTGCCAAAGTGACAGGAGCTGAATCGCAGCACTGAATTAAAAATGGAGAATTAAAGATCTTTTAAGTCCTAAGGAGTCTGTCCTCAGCAGTTGCTTAATGTAGCTTAAATAGCATAATGGAAAACTATTCATCTTTTCTGGTAATAAAAGCAAAATGTGTGTGTGTGTGTGTGTTTGGCTTGGTAATGTTTATTGCAGGGTTTGTATGTTTCACATTCGCTTAAATATTAATGTCAGCATCTGTTGCATTCTATGCTACGACAGTTATCCTAGGCAAGCAAGGAAGGTTAAACGCTTTTTCTTCCTGTCATCCCCAAGCATGTCTCATTTCTATGCTTGCTTCCCTGAAGAATTGACAGTGGACAAAATGGCTTTAAACTGGAGCAGAGAAGAGGAGGAGGAGGAGAAAATCTGAAGAAAGGACAGATGCCATAGAAATTGATGAGTGTTACTTGGGCCAAAGGGAGTCATGAACAGAAACAAGACAGGATTGTTAAGAGCCTATTTTTTAATTGTTTATTTTCTTAGGTGTACAACAGGTAGCACAGGCCTGTAGGGAGATTCAAGGAACCCATGCATATTTTCTCATACAAAGCACTTTATACAAAGCCCAACTGGGGTTACTTCCATGTAAGAGTGCACAATTGTGTATCTATATCTCCTGTGGTTTTTTTATTTAAAAAAAATTCAACCTAAGACAAGCAGGTGTATTACATTTATTATTATATTACATTTATCTATGTCCCATCTTTTCCCCAGGGACTCAAAGTGCCTTACAAATATAATAGACAGCTAAAAACACAGGGGTGTCAGAAATAATTTAAAAACAATTAAATAATAATAATAATAATAATAATAATAATAATAATAATAATAATTATTATTATTATTTACCACTTTATCAAAAGATCTCAGGGTGGTGTGCAACATTAAAAGCATATAGTATTGCATACTACTACTAGTACTACTACTAATTTTATTATTTGTACCCTGCCCATCTAACTGGGTTGCCTTAGCCATGTAGATCATTACAGTAAAAACATCACAGCACCAGCTCTTTCCTTAAGAACACTAAGCTCCAAAAACCTGTTTAAATAAGAAAGTCTTCACCTGCTGGCAGAAGGCAAGGAGCCAAGAGGGCCCCCTCTCACGTCCTGAGCCTTTAAGGGTGGTGGGACTGAGAGAAGGGCTTCCCCTGAACTTCCCAGAGTCCGGCTAGGTTTGTCTGAGGGAATAATGCCAATTATGGTTATTTCAGTTGCATATTTTTTGAATTTTAAATTCAGTTCTTCACATTTCTCCATTAAAAAAAATTGCTCATGAAAATTCATCAGCATCTCCACACAAATTTCTCTTGAGAAACACATTTTTCTACACAGCTGTGACAAATATTCATGTTTTTGCAAACCAGTTTCCTCTCATATATAAAGCATTTGCGTTATGTGATTAACACGGAGAAATTTGTTTAATGCACATTTTACCCTGGGGTGTGCAATTTTATAAATATTATTTGGCTGGAGAAGTGCATTTTGGAAAAGTGCGAATCTCAAAGGCTGGCTATGTCTCATGTTGTTTCAGAAAGTGTGAGTTGAGTAAGTTTGCCTTTAAAGCTGAACTGTATTTCTTTCCTATCCCTACCAGGGAGTAAGCCCAATTGAACACTGTGTGCTTTACACAGCGTAAACATGAGTATGGATCAGGTGGGATGTACTCTTAAGTGCCTGCATAGGCCTGGCAGAACGGGAAAGTTTTCAGTGGTCACTGAAGTTGCCCGCTGAATCTCTATTGGCAATGTGTTGCCCAGGACTGGGCCGATGACAATAAAGGCTCGATTTCTCAATCATTTATAACCGTGGAGAGATTTTTGTTGCTGTTGCAAAAAGGAGAATGGATAGGTATGTGGAGGGGGCATTCAACAAATAAAACATTTAGCACAGAAGGGAAGAAAGGAGTAAAAGCCCTCAGTCCCCCTTCTTAGGAATTTTTTTCTGGCTTCCCAGTTGAGTTAGTCAGCTAAAAGGAACCCGGCTTTATTTGTTGTGGCAGGATAACTCCGCATGTGGAGAAATTGAGGAATAGTTTGTTTAAATGTTAGGGTTATTGTTTCACAGGATGTGTACCATTTTAAAAGCCAGGGTGCATATCCTGACCTAGTTTTTACAGCTGGGGAGCAGGTGCTGATGGGACACAGGTGGCACTGTGGGTTAAACCACAGATCCTAGGACTTGCCAATCAGAAGGTCGGTGGTTCGAATCCCTGTGACGGGGTGAGTGCCCGTTGCTCGGTCCCTGCTCCTGCCAACCTAGCAGTTCGAAAGCACATCAAAGTGCAAGTAGATAAATAGGTACCGCTCCAGCGGGAAGGTAAACGGTGTTTCCGTGCGCTGCTCTGGTTTGCCAGAAGCAGCTCAGTCATGCTGGCCACATGACCCAGAAGCTCCCTCAGCCAATAAAGCGAGATGAGCGCCACAACCCCAGAGTCGGCCATGACTGGACCTAATGGTCAGGGGTCCCTTTACCTTTTAGCAGGTGTTGATAAGTCACTGTAATTAGCTGTGTCCCCAATTGTGAATGATATATCATGTACAGTATGTACCGTACTCTGCGGCCCTGGTGGATGGGTGGGTGATGATTATAGACACGATGTTAGATGTATGTTTAAGAAGTTGTTATTAAACCTTGCAAATATATCTTTGCATCTCTTTCCATCTGTGTGGTCCACTCTGCACGCACTCTGTGACATGTTTCGATGCCCAATAGAAATATCCTTCGTAATTGGCTACAAATGGCAGAGTTATTGTGGTTGTTAATGGTTTTTCTTTGGAGGCAGTCTGCAAGTGGCCAGAGGCATGGTCTGCTGTGGAAGTATAATATGTAAACTCCTCAGATACTGCTTTTGCTTTAGCACTGTATTATGGATCTGATCTCTGTGTGTATCCTGAAAATTTGACCTCCAGCAAACAAATGTGGAAATCAGTAATAAAACATACTGTTCTTTTTGCTAGTTCTAGAACCTCTGTAGGAGGCTTAGCTTTTTCTTTCTTTCTTTCTAGTATATGCAAACAAATACAGTCCATATGTCCTTGGGGAAATGTGTGATCTCTGGCATTTGTAGTTGTTGATGTTGATAGAAGCAGACATGGAGGTCCCAGTTTTGATCAGGGAATTAATGGGGTGGGGGTGGGGAAATTGGGGCTTACACACACCCCATGCCTCCTATTGATATCCTTCTCTTGCAGCTACTCTTAGCTAAAGAAGTGAAAACGTAACAGAAATACCGGTGCTTTTCATCTCTCCCACTGCTGGTGTGCATGCATACAAGACAGAAAAGCAAGTTTAAATGTGTTTGTGCCAGGAGGCAGCGCGAAACCGTGATGGCGGACCTCTTCGAGCTGTGAAGAGGGGCACCGCAGAAAAGGGTTGCTCGCTACGGCGCAGCGGCAACCCATGAAGAAAAACCACGAGTAGAGTGAGCTCGTGGCCGTGGGACTCGGCGGGCACCTGGAGCGAACCCGAATTCGCGGAAGGAACCCCGTAAGGGGCTCCGGAGTGAAGGAGGGGGAGCGGTGCTGTGAGTTCATCGCTCTTTCTGCGGAGGCGAAGCCGCGAGGCTGTCACGGATGAGCGCCGACCTTTCTTCCTGGAAATATCAGGCTGAAACAACAATCCCGTGAGTAAAGACTTGAAATTCGGTGGATTAAATTTAAAGAATTTGGCTGAAACCGGGAGACGAGAAAAAGGAAGTCCGTCTTCCGGCACTGCTTCTAAGATCAAAGCAAAGGACAGGAGGAGCTGAATGCGCTGTGTGGGGAAGCGTTAAAGAGGGACGTTCGTGCATTTTTGGATTGACTTTTAAAGAAGAAATACAGAAGTATCCGTGAGTAATCCTTTAAAATTTAATTTGGAGTGGTCCCCCTGCCTGGGGGCAACAGAGGTAGTGATCTCCAAATCATCGGGCTGCCGGGGGGGAAGTTGCCTTAACTGTGGAACTGTTACAAAACTCCTAGATACTTTTGGATATTAAAGTGACACATTTGAGCTAAACTAGATAGACTGGATATTGTTGCAGGCACCTTGTTGGAACTTTGTTAAAGTTTGGAAATGCTCTGCAGAATCTGTTTTTTAAGTGTTTTGGGACAATTGTGCTTTTAAAATCAGAACAATAGAGATTTTAATGGCGGAAAAGTTGCCTTCTTCTTACTGAACTCTGGTGGCACTCCCCCTAGAGGACTTTGGGAATATAAAGGCCTGGGAACAGCTCTATTTGTTTACTTTCTCTCATTGGATTGTTTTTGAAGTGGACTTGTCTTTCCCATGGGATTACAATACTTGACCTTGAACATTGACTGATGAGTGGTACAGGAAAGACAAGAGCAGCCAAAGCTAAGGAAGCTAAGGAAAAAGAAAAAGCGAAAAAGCAGGCACAGCTTGTGCAAACAACTTTGGCTCAGGGACGCAGATTATCAGTTCCAGCTGTGCTTGCAACGCAAAAGTTAGAAGTTGAAAAGCCTAAAGAACCTGAAGAGGAGGATATGGCAGCAGGAGGATCAGAGGCTGTTCTGAAGCAAATTTTGGAACAATTGTCAACCTTAAATCAAAAAGTAGATAATCAATCAATCAAAATTGACCAAGCTACATCCTCGATTCAGAAATTGACGGATCAGGTTTCCCAACATACACAAGCAATTGAGAAATTGCAAGGAGCAACAGAAGAGAATCGTAAACTAGCAGGGGAAGCCATTCAAATAGCAACGTCAGCTAAGAAAGAGGTCGAGGAAGTTAAAGCAGAAGTCAAGCCTCTGCATAAACAGATTGGGGACCAGCAAACCTATCTTTCTTTGGTGGAATTGAAAAATCGGGAGACTAACCTCAGATTAAGGGCTATCCCAGAAATTGAACAAGAAGATTTGATCGGATTTTTGACAACAGAATTTTCAAAGTTCTGGGCTATAAAAGAAGAAACTGATTTTAAAATAGTATCGGCTTTTCGACTGGGAAGATTGGTAAGAAAGGACAGATCTAGAGACTGTTTGATAGCTTTGAGAACAAGGGATGAGAGAGACAAGATACTAGGCCTTCACTTTAAAAACTCACTTGAGATACAAGACAAAAGGGTGGAAATTTACAGAGATATACCTAAACAGTTATTGGACTTGAGAGCCACCTACTCAGAATTGGCAAAGTTGTTGAGACTCAACTCAATTCCTTATAGGTGGGAGTTTCCACAAGGATTATCATTTTCCTACAAACAGAAGAAGGTTAAAATAAGAACACCAGAGGACCTACAAAAGTTCCTGCACGACCACGGAGAAGATCTCCAAAAAGAAGCAGCAGCTCATTGGCCCCTACCTCAATCTGGGCCTATACCGCCTGGAGGCGGAGGAACGCCTATACCCTCGGGACCAGAGGACAAAGAAGACACACCACTCTAGGTGGAACAAAATAATACAGGATGTCTCTGCAGCTATTTAGTTGGAACATAAATGGCGGAAATTCCCCGGAGAAAAGAAGGAAGATATTTCACATATTGAAGAAAGAACAATTGGACATTATTTGCCTACAAGAAACACATGTGACCAGGCTCCACAGAAAAGTTTTGGTTAACAAAAGACTAGGTCAAGAATTTATTTCATCAGATAAGGTTAAGAAAAGAGGAGTGGTGATCTACGCTAAGGAGAGCCTGATGCCCAAATTTCTATTTAAGGATGAACAAGGAAGAATCTTGGTGATTGAAATCCAGACACAAGGAGAAAAAATCTTGATATTAGGAATATATGCTCCAAACGACGGGAAATCAGAATTTTTTAAGAAGCTGCATGAGATTTTGCTGGATTATTTGGACTATAACAACATCATAATGATGGGAGATATGAATGGAGTGGTGTCTACACATATGGATAAGTCTCAAAGTCAAAATTTAACATCAGACGGTAGACTGCCTAAAACTTTTTTCGAATTGACTGACAATTTGGATTTGATTGACATATGGAGGACAAAGAACCCCCTAGGTAAAGAAGGAACTTTCTTCTCTGAGGCCCACCTGTCCTGGACAAGGATCGACCAAATCTGGACGTCTAGAGGGCTGGCACCTAAGACCAGAAAGGTGGAAATCTGTCCAAAAACATGCTCCGACCACAACGCTCTGAAATTAGAATTCAGACTAACTCAATCCGGTTCCTTCAGATGGAGAATGAATGACACACTATTAAGAGATCAAGAGATTGTGAAAAAGGCCCAAAAAACGCTAAAGGACTATTTTGAGATAAATTTGAACACTACAGTAGAAAAAAGAACGATCTGGGACGCAAGCAAAGCTGTTATGAGAGGGTTTCTGATACAACAGAACACAATTAAGAAAAAGCTCTGGAATGGAAAGAAGGATAAAATATTGGAGAAAATACATCAAGGAGAGAAAAAATTGAGAACTAAACCAAAGTCAAAGGAGGTGCTGAGAGAAATCAAATTCCATCAAGCAGAATATTCTAAGTTGATAAATCAGGAGATCGAATGGAAAATTAAACAGATGAAGCAAAGATCGTTTGAATCAGCAAATAAATGTGGAAAGCTGCTAGCTTGGCAGCTGAAAAAAAGACAAAAGTTAAACACAGTTACAAATCTAGAGATTGAAGGAAGAATGGTACAGAAACCAGAAGAAATTAGGAAGTGCTTCCACAGATATTTTAAAGAACTTTATGTACAGGGGCCTCAGAAAGAATCAGAGATAGATCAATTTTTAAAGACAAATGGACTATCAAAAATAACTCAAGATAAAAGATCAATCTTGAACTCTACAATAACTTCACAGGAAATCGAAGGTGCCATTCAGAATATGCAACTAGGCAAATCTCCAGGCCCGGATGGGCTTACCTCCAAATACTACAAGACTTTGAAGGATTATTTGATACAACCTCTGTTGGAGGTATGCAACCAGATTATGGATGGGAAGAGGGCACCAGAAACGTGGAAAGAAGCTTTCATCACATTGATACCTAAGACAGAATCTGAAAAGACTCAGCTTAAGAACTACCGTCCCATCTCACTCCTGAATGTGGATTATAAAATATTTGCAGACATTTTGGCAAGTAGACTTAAAAAGGTCTTAAATGAAGTAATTCACAAAGACCAAGCAGGCTTTCTCCCTGGTAGACATTTATATGAGAATACCAGAAACATCATTGACATTTTGGAACTTCTGCAAACCAATAGGAACACAAGGGCGGTGTTAATTTTTATTGATGCGGAGAAAGCATTTGACAACATATCTTGGATGTTTATGAAGAAAAACTTGGAAGGGATGGGAGTGGGACGGGGGGTTGAAAATGGAATACAAGCAATTTATTCAGAACAGAAAGCTAAACTAATAGTGAACAATGTGGTGACGGAGGAATTTAAAATTGAAAAAGGGACACGACAAGGGTGCCCTCTATCCCCTCTTTTATTTATTTCAGTCCTGGAGGTGCTACTGAACATGATAAGGGAGGACCGGTTGGTACAAGGGATAGAGGTCGGAGTGAAACAATATAAACTGAAAGCTTTTGCAGATGATCTAGTTTTGACACTGCAGGAGCCGGAGCCCAGTACAAAAAGAGCTCTGGAACTTATATCTGAGTTTGGTCGGGTGGCGGGATTTAAGTTGAACAAACAAAAAACTAAGGTTCTGACCAAGAATTTGACACCTACAGAAACAGAGGGGTTTCAGAGAGAAACAGAATTAAGTGTGGTCAAAAAGGTGAAATACTTAGGGATTTATTTGTCCTCCAAAAATTTGAATTTATTTAAAGACAATTATGAGAAATGTTGGTTGGAAGTTAAAAAGGATTTAGAAATTTGGTCAAGATTGAAACTTTCCTTGTTGGGAAGAATCGCAGCTATAAAAATGAATGTATTGCCGAAAATGTTGTTTTTGTTTCAAACCCTACAGATCGTGGACAGAGTGGAATGTTTTGGAAAATGGCAGAAGGATATATCTAAGTTTGTCTGGCAGGGCAAAAAGCCTCGAATAAAGTTTAAAATATTAACTGATTTGAAAGAAAGAGGAGGGTTTGCCCTGCCGGACTTGAGGTTGTACTATGAAGCTGCAGCCTTCTGCTGGCTGAAAGATTGGTTTTTGTTGGAAAACACTGATGTTCTAGATCTGGAAGGTTTTGACAATGCTTTTGGTTGGCATGCATACCTATGGTATGACAAGGTTAAAGTTCATAAACTGTTCAGAAACCATATTGTCAGAAAAGCAATCTTTGCAGTCTGGTTGAAATACAAAGACTTATTAGAGAGTAAAACACCGAGGTGGTTATCACCGGTGGAGGCCAAGGCTCGAAAAAGACCCAATATGGAGGCCTACTGGCCGAAATATTGGGAATTAATTGAAAAAATTGGAGATAACTGGAAGTTGCAGAGTCAGGATAAGCTAAAAAATAAGGTGCGAGATTGGTTACATTATGCTCAAATTCAAGAGGTTTTTAAAATGGACAAAAAAGTGGGTTTCCAGGTGGAAAAATCGAAATTAGAGACGGAATTGTTAGAATCAAAAACTAAGACACTTTCGAAAATGTATAACTTGCTGCTTAAATGGAATACACAGGATGAGACAGTTAAATCTGCCATGATAAAATGGGCACAGGATGTTGGACATAACATTATGTTTGAAGACTGGGAAAAGTTATGGAACACCGGAATGAAATTCACGGCATGTAGTGCCCTGAAGGAAAACATTATGAAAATGATATACCGGTGGTACATGACCCCAATCAAGTTAGCTAAGATTCACCACCTGTCTGACAACAAATGTTGGAAGTGTAAGGAGGCAGAGGGGACTTTTTTTCATCTCTGGTGGACCTGCCCAAAAGTGAAGGCCTTCTGGGAAATGATTTATAATGAATTGAAAAAGGTATTTAGGTATACCTTTCCCAAGAAACCAGAGGCCTTCCTGCTGGGTATGGCGGACCAGAAAATGTCAAAGAAGGACAGAACTTTGTTTATGTACGCTAGCACAGCAGCAAGAATACTCATCGCAAAGAGTTGGAAGACACAAGATTTGCCCACGCTGGAGGAATGGCAGACGCAGTTGATGAACTACATGGAGATAGCTGAACTGACCGGCAGAATCCGAGATTTGGATCAAGAAACAATTGAGGGGGACTGGAAAAAATTTAAAGACTATTTGCAAAAATATTACAAACTGTACGAATCTTAAGATAGTGCACGATCAGGAAATGTTATGCTTTAGCAATTATGATTAAGTAAATGGTAAAATAAGTGATAAAAGAGAAAAGGAGACAAATTGAATTGAATATGTTATGTTTATTTTAAAGGTATTAAAACTGAGATATAATATATTGATTTTGGATACATAACAATTGAAAGTTACAGTGAGGTATGAAATAAGGTAACAAATTGCTGACATGGTTAATTTAAAGAACGCAGATCCGGAAGGGGTGGGGAAGCCCAAATGTATCTAATTCTTTCTTTTTCTTTCTTTTTTTCTGTGCTTTTTGTATTGTTAAAAAAGAAAAAATGTTTCTTGTATCTATTGTATGTGTTTGCAATGTACAAAACTATGGAAAGAAACGCAATAAAAATTTTTATAAAAAAAATAAATAAATGTGTTTGTGCCAGGTTTTCAAACTAACGTGAACAAACATGCAGGAAGATGGATTTGTATGCTCATGTCAACCCTTGTGTAGATTTTGTGCCACTTGCAAACCATTTGGTCTGATGTGCGTTCTGAGCCATCTATTCAGGACCTTTTCCAGAGAGTTGTACATTTTTGGGATTTGATTTTTTTTATATACATATATACAAGGACGCGGGTGGCGCTGTGGCGTAAACCACAGAGCCTAGGGCTTGCCGATTGGAAGGTCGGCAGTTCGAGTCCCCATGACGTGGTGAGCTCCCGTTGTTCGGTCTCTGCTCCTGCCCACCTAGCAGTTCGAAAGCACATCAAAGTGCAAGTAGATAAATAGGTACCACTTCAGCGGGAAGGTAAACGGTGTTTCCGTGCGCTGCTCTGGTTTGCCAGAAATGGCTTAGTCATGCTGGCCACATAACCTGGAAGCTGTCTGCGGACAAATGCCGGCTCCCTCGGCCTATAGAGCGAGACGAGCGCTGCAACCCCAGAGTCATCCATGACTGGACCTAACGGTCAGGGGTACCTTTACCTTTACCTTTACCTTTACATACATACATATATAAAAATAACTTCATTCCTCTATGAAAGTGTACGTGAAAGGAGAGAGAGAGAAAAAGCCTCATCATTTTCACTGTTATCCTTCTCTGATTTTCTGCACTGTTCCCCACTCTGTGCTGTATTAATGAATTAACTATGAGGCTGACAATTTTTTTTTTTAATAAAAAAAATCAGTTTCTTTGTGGAAACTTCACAACTTTTCTTTGCCCCTATAACTGCTGCTGTTCAGAAAAGGGAATACAGAGTTTGTGTATAAATGTGCACACAGAATGTATTTATATTATAAAAGCCATCGGTGAAACTGTTCTCCTTGACATCCTTGTAAGTTTCTCTGGAGATAATAGTTAGGAAAGGGCAGTGAAGGAAAAGGTGTGGGCAAGGAGAATATCTTTAGAAGAAGGATGGCTAACCAATGATCTTCCAGATGTCATCGGACTCCAACTCCCATTGGTCCCACCTAGAATGGCCAATCGCTAGGGATGATGGGAGTTGCTGGCCAGCAATATCTAGAGGGTAGCAGGTGTCACACATTCTCTTGAACTAGGACTTCACCAGAGTACAGCTGCATCGGGGAATTATAGAAGAACCTCTGAGGAAGAGAGGCGCTTCAGTATTGCGTCTTGCACTAGCTGGAACAATTGCACTGATTTTTAAAGAGGAAGTTTCACTGTTTGTGAACAGAGTTAATGCTCATTGTTTAAAGTGGGGGAAGATTAATTACAGCGCTATAAACGCACATGTGATTTTCTAAGTCTATCTTAATGGGATTACAACCGACAGATTCCTTGCTTGCTCCTCCAGTTTTAAAGGAGACTCTGCACCTTTATTAGTGGTAAACACACAGAAATTCCATGTCTACCTTTTCCCCTCATGGAGATGTGGCTTTGCTTGCCCTCGGAAAACTTAAATCGCATCTTTTGCAAGACTTGAAAGACAGAATTAGAAATCTCTAGCATTGACTATGAATCCTCTCTGTGCAAGACCTAGGGTTGTGTAGTCAACCTGGCAACACTTGTGATGAAGTCTAGCTTGCCCAAACTGATGAAGTATAAAAAATAAATAAATTTCTGGACTGTGCCACTATGAGGTATCTAAACTATACCACTAGGTCTCTAGAAATTAAACATTAAAAGATCTTGGCTAACTTATTTTAGGAAATGAATAATAAACAAACAGCCTTCTCCTTGAAGGTAGTATTGGCAAAACCTATTTGGTGTTTCGCAACTTTCTGACTAGTTGCAGGACCTTAGCCAGACCTAGCAGAGTCAACGCAGAATCCACGGAAGCAATTGGCGACTTGGCTGCAGACAGGATAGACGAAGCAGGAACCAGGAACTTGTAGTTAGGTGTTTATTATATACAGTGGATTATTTACAGGCACAGAACACGGATCTTTTGCTAGCTCTCTCTGATACGACTCACAACTCCTACACTGACACAGAACTCTGAACCTCTGAACTCTGAACTAACACATTCCAGTTAGTAGGCCATTAATTATCACTCCATTGAGAAAGCTTGACCAATCAGGGAGCGGTCTCCATGTCTCTGTTATCATCAGGCAGACTTACTCCTTCAGATGACCTCTCTGGCTGTCTGCCAAACCTTAATTGACCCTGTGTGAGTAGCTGCACGTACACAGTTTCCCAACAGGTAGTGCATGTGTGAGGAACTTATTTTCACTGAGAAGTATTCAGTCTGGCGATCTCCCCATCTACTACCCAAAGTGGTATATCCCAGGAAGAGTTTTACGACGCCACACAATGTTTCCTGTGAAAAAGGCCTCAGAAATGAAATTCCTCTGCACCTCCAAAGAGTTCTGAACCTAGGTTGGGAATGAGGTCCAGACTGGAGTTCAGCAACACATCTGTTTGTCCCATCATTTGTAGGCACGGGACCAAGAGATTGTTCTCCTGCCCCACAGCTTCCTCTGGAAAAACCCACTGTTTACTGCTGAATCAGAACAAAACATCAATTCGTGGAAAACCCGATTGACATTTCATCAGTAAATGGGACCAACGGAAGTGTGCAGGAGCCCTCAGCGTCGATATGCTTTTGGGTCTAACAAGGCATAGACGTGATTTGGTTTAATAGGATTACTGTTCTACTCACATAATTACACTGTGGTGAGAAGCCATCGGATAATTGGGGCAAAGTTAATTTTCTGTTTCAAAAATGTAGGTAATGATTGCACATTTTGACTGACTCTTTTCTGTGCGGTGCAGTTACGCTGTTTTGTAGACTTTTTATTCTCCACAGTATAAATTAATTATGCGCAGATTGATCTGCAGCTGTCATTAGAACAATCTTGTGTGTAACATGCTTTGCCTGATTACCATAAAAATTTACGCTGATGCTAATCAAACTTGCCCCAATAGGAATTTATAGGTCTAAATTGAGTTTTGCTTATGGATTGTCTACTATAGAGAAATTAAAGCTTGTTGCTGTTTCCAGTTCAATATATTGGTCTATTTTAAAGCTCTCGGTTTTAGATCTGCTTGTGAAATCATTATTCTGTGCTGGGTGACATTGTCAATCTAGTGTTAGTGTTAAATCACAGTCCATTTTTATGCTTCAGAGATTTATTTATTTTTAAAACCTGTTTGTGAAGTTAAAAGTTGTGGCTAACGTACGTCCTGCAAATACCATGAGCAAGTTGAACGATTGTAATTTATGCGGCCACAAGGAAGCGTAGCTTACCTAAAGAAGTAGCCTCTTTTTAATTCCTTCAGTGTTCCCTAGTGGAGTTTGCTTATCTGTAGCTCAGCCAGTCCCCAAAAGAGTAGAGCGGACCAAAATTCTATTTGGATTAAAGCTGTAAAAACAGAGATTATGGGGATTGAAACACGGTTTTTTATTTTATTTTTAAGGCTTGGTTCTGCGTTCCACTGACAACTTGGCTTGTGAAAAATGTCTGAGGATACAAGTCCGCTGTTGAATATAAAAGAACAGTATAGTAATCTTTAAGTAAACAACCCAAAGCTTCCTGTAACTCTGTGGAATTAGGCTGAATGAGCTCAGGGTCCTACAGTTCGACTTCTGAAGTGAAACATGTATGATGCATGTTGTACATCTTTAATAACAAAACAGGCCTGTGTTGTGTAGTTGCGGTACCTTTTTATTTTGTCTTTTTCTCTGCTTCTGTGTCTTTCAAAGCAGCCTTAGAGAGAGAAATTTAGCTGGTGAAGCTTTTCCATTTGCCTGGATATCTGAATGGGTAAATCTTTACCCAGTGTCTGTGCCAGGCTATTTTGAGCCCTAAGCAAGGCTAACTACTTGCACCTCCCCCACCGAAAAAATTGCTAACTTCAATTTTCAAAAACGGATGTCTTATAGAAAATGAAAAGCACAAAACTTGAAACTGCTGAATAAGTAATACAACAATCTTGGATTATCTTTCGCAAACACAAAAGGAAATGTTTTAGCACACAAATCATTTCCAATAATCCTGTGAATTGCAGTGTTGAAGTTCAGGTCTCCTGAAAGGTTCACTTTCAGGCACATCAAAATCTCACTTTGCATGCTTTTTCCTTTGAAAATGATGTCACCAGTTCCTTCAGGTCAAGTACTGATGCTTGGGCCTGTTCAATTGGTATACAGGTGACTTCCTATTTACATGGGATTTATGTTCCTGAAATAGTGTGTAAAGCCAAAATTGCGAATAGTCAAAACACATTGGGTGCAATGGTGGGTGGGCTGGCCAAAGTTTTTTTTCCTGGATGCCTGCCCCTTTCCACCCCTTTATTTTATTTTATTTTTTTATTTTTTGCCAAGAGCGTGAAGCTGAATGCATGCAAGTTACATGTGCATTAAGTTGTGGTTTACTTGTAGCTGCCAAGTCAACTAGTCTCTCTCTCTTTTAACATGGTTGAGCTTTTATGAGTTTGAACTTTGAGAAACTGTGTTCACTACTTGCTATTGGCAATGGAAGTGTGAGATGGATCCTTAAGAGAAGCAAAAATATTAGGCACATTATCCAACAGTTTCAGTTGTATGAAGAGAAATGCTCCTTTTGGCGGCATAAACTTTGGAAGTCTTTGAGCTTTTGCTATAAGTTCATAGCACAGATGTCAGCGGCAATTTTGTTGTTTCCGTTGTGCATCAATAATTTTTCCAAATTTTTACAGGCCTTAAGTACAGCTTCAGTAGAAGACTGTATATATCATACAGGAAGCCAAATAGGGAATTATATTTTTATAGTTGTTGGAATCTCTCTTCAGCAGATTGCATGTGAAAGACAGCTTAGTAGAAGCCTACTTTGAATTTCTGCTTTGGATTTTGTAGTGCCTCTTCTTGGGCCTTGTACAAAAACTACCATTTCTTTCTCCTTTTTCTAACTTACTCTGTCTCAAAGTTTGGTATTATTTCTAGCTCCTTTGCAATCTCTGTAGCCTCTATCAAAACTTGTTGAAAACCCTCATCACCCCTATAGCTCACAAGGCAATTCTTGGTCACTTGCAATTGGCTTGTAGCTGAATTTAAATCAGGTTCCTTACTTTGTAAAAGCTTGTTTATAAGATTGACTTCAAAAAGGATGTTGTACCATGTAACAAGGAATACCACAAACTTGAACTTATAAATTGCATCAGCAAGAGCCTTAGCTTCAATTCGGGAAGTATTTCCAAGATAAACCTTTTAGGCTTGTTTCATCAAAGGTTTCTATTAAAGCATCATACATACTGCCAGTGGTTTCAAAGCATCAATCTGGTTCTCCCATCTTGTTTTGCTCAATGGCTTAGCAGTTATGTCTAAGACTGATGCATGGCTAGTTAGAATTTGTCGATGCCAAGTCAATGCAGAGAAATAGTGATAGGTCTGTTGAACCAAGTTGTCTACCAAGTTTAAAGAGTGTTCATTGCAGGGCACAAAAAAAGGCTATGAGTTTATGTCCAGGACTCTCTCTTGTATGCCATTTTCTTTGCCTTTCAACTCCCACTATCATAACCTTGATCACACAGATTCTCAGTGGGTAATCCCATTTGCTCAAGGTGCCCAAGAATAATTTCTGCCATAAAGGCATCCATAACAGTGACCAAAGGAGGAATGAACGCTGGGGGGAGCACAGAGAGAAGAAATGCCATGGTGCATCTGTAGCAGCACAACCAGACGCCTTCATCTGCTCCAGCTGCAACAAAACATGTCTCCTCCGTATCTGTCTCTACAACCACATCAGGAGCTGTAACTTTTCAGTGATTTGACTTCACCCCTAAAGGTGCACTCTTCCACTGTCTCCCAAGATAGACAGATGCCAATAAATCTCCTTTAGTGGAACAGATCCCAATAAATGTTCTGTTATGATAACTTTAAGCTTATGCATACATACATAATTTTATTTGTATTTCTATACAAATCATTGTCATTTGTTCAATAACATCTGGTGTGCAGTCCAAAGCGTAATGCTCTGTACAGAATGAAGCTCTTGTGTTCCCCATTCACTATAATGGGGAATCTAAAGTTAATTATAATTTAGGCCAGATGAAATTTTCAGGCACAGGAGAACCTTCAGAGAGAATTAAATGTGCCAAATGACAGACAAATACGTCAACAGACTTTTTGTGAGGGAAATAAAAGGGATTTCATTTTCTCTGCAATCCCTTATGAAAGTGGGGCTCAGAGGTTTGTTTCGTGCCCTTTCTTAACTTAAAATAAATGAGTTGGGAGTGCACCAAATATTTGCTGTTGAACATTTTCAGTGTTCAGAAATGTTTCCTGAAATTCCATGCCTCAAAGCCCAACTTACCTGTTTTTTGGCCAGAATTCAGAGCCAGTTCACGATCTGAGTGGCAGCTAGTCCAGTGACTTTCTTTTTCATTTGGCTGTCCAAAAACCATATACAGTGGTGCCCCGCAAGACGAAATTAATTCGTTCCGCAATTTTTGTCGTCTAGCAAATTTTTCGTCTTGCGAAGCACGAAATCCCATAGGAATGCATTGAAAATCAATTAATGCGTTCCTATGGTCAAAAAAAGTCCAAACAAAGCCAAATTTGGTACAACAACAGTTTATTAACTGCTCTTTAAAGTCACACATACTGTAAAGAGCAGTTCAAAAATTGAAGGGAAAATAAATTAACTTTATAAACAAAACATGTCTTTGTTTTTAGACAAAGAAAACAAAGTCGCGAGACGTTTTCGTCTTGCGAAGCAAGCCCATAGGGGAAATTCGTCTTGCGAGGCAAATCGAAAACGGAAAAACCTTTCGTCTAGCGAGTTTTTTGTCTTGCGAGGCATTCGTCTTGCGAGGTACCACTGTATAGTACCTTCCCCCACCCCCAAGACAGGGAAAATTCTAGTCATCCTGTGCATTCCTTATAAGAACTTCCCTCCACTGTTAAGGCTACTTTAAATGCAAGAGTTCTTCCTATATCATCTTCATACAGAGAATGACAAATAGGCATTTGTAGTTTGTTTTATGTCAAGTATTATAATCCAAAATATGATGCTTAAATGGGGACCAAAAGTTCACAGAGAGCCATTTCCCCCCACCAGATTTAATTTTAAGGAATCTATTTAAAATATGGCTTTTTGCACTACAAAATTGCATCCTGCTCTCTCCCCCCTCCCCCACCCCATTTTAAAGGACGGTACTCTGAAAAGAAAGGCATGGGGCTAGAATTGCGAATGCAAAACTGTATCCTATAAGGAAACAGATATTCAATGCTTTTGTGTAATCTTTTTTCGAAAAGCACTTTAAGTGCATGCATTATCTTCTCATGTAATAGATTTTCTCAGGGGCTTTCAAGTGCAGCCAACATTCTCACTGGAGAGGTGAGCGGGGAAAAGTTGCACTGCCTGTAGATTACCATTGCAGGATAATTTGTACTGTGTCGGTTCTTTGTTGGCTTGAATTACACTCCACCTGAAAATAATCTTTTGGACCAAATTTAGCATCACGACCACCACCACTACCTCCACCACTATTACTACAACAAAGGAATAAATATCAATGGAGTTCTTTCCCTGTTTTTAGCTGCTGTTAACTGGCAGCGACATTTTTCATACAGCCTTCTCTGAGATTGTGCTGGGAGAGTTTAGAAACGTTTCTGAAGCCCGTTAGGATTTCTGCCTTGATACAGAGTGGAATTTGATTATTTGGGACAGGTATGAAACTATAGCAGGCGTTAAATGAAATAATTATGAGAAGAACATTTCCTTAGTTGGTTTCCATTTCAACTCCTTCTTGCTTTTGGTCTGATCATCCTTTCCCTTAAACTGTGCATTGGGGAAAGCAGCTGAAGGCACAGGACCACACACATTACTAGGGCTTTTCTGTAGATTCCAGACAAGGCCAGACCAGGGCTATGGGTGTCTGTATCCAAAAGTAGTCCTAGAAGGTGCATTTTCCAGCCTGGGGTGCCCTGAGAGCACTTGCTGGAGTTGAATGTTGATGTGACAATACACGAGGCATGGTCAATTGCAAGTGCCAGTGTTGTACCTTGTGGAATACTACAATCATAGAATTGTTGGGTTGGAAAGAGAACATGAGGGTCATCTAGTCCCTGCAATGCAGGAATCTTTTGCCCAATGTGGGGCTTGAACTCATGACTCTGAAATTAAGATTCTCATGCTCTACCGACTAAGTACTCCATTCTTTTCCTAAAGAGGACTCTGAAATTTAAGCACATGTACTTCATAGCACAGAAGAACAAACCTATCCATTCTTAAGGAAATCAGCCCTGAGTGCTCACTGGAAGGACAGATCTTGAAGCTGAGGCTCCAATACTTTGGTCACCTCATGAGAAGAGAAGACTCCCTGGAAAAGACTCTGATGTTGGGAAAGATGGAGGGCACAAGGAGAAGGGGACGACAGAGGACGAGATGGTTGGACAGTGTTCTTGAAGCTACCAGCATGAGTTTGACCAAACTGCAGGAGGCAGTGGAAGACAGGAGTGCCTGGCGTGTTCTGGTCCACGGGGTCATGAAGAATCGGACACGACTAAACGACTAAACAACAACAAGTTCTTAGGACATGTGCATGCCCTGTGGCTTTCTCTCTCAATGTGAGTAGAAGACATCCCGTAAGGTGGGATTCTAGTCATGTGGGGCAATCTACTTGCATTTGAATGATTGCAAGTTAAAAACAAAACAAAAACAACCCTACAGATCTTCCCAGGGAAGATTGGGGTCTGAGTGAATTCACATGAGTTGACCCAATGTGCATGGGGCCATTTTGAACCAGTGCCAGGTTAAACCCTGTGAATGCACCCCTAGAAATCTTGGGGTCTCTCTTGTGTGCCCACTAGTGGAATAACACTGAATTAAGAAAGCTTGATTGTAATTTTCTTTCAAGACCAAATCAATATTATTTTGATCTGTTCTCTCGGGGCCCCTCAAAGGTGTGGGGCCCTAGGCCAGTGCCTACTCTGCCTGTTGGTTAATCTTGCACTGTTTTGAGCTGGGCAGTTGAGCAAGATTTTGCCCAGCCTTTTGTAGTACAGTCATGCCTTGGTTGTCAAACGCCTTGTGACGCGAACATTTTGGCTCCCGAACACCACAAACCTGGAAGTGAGTGTTCCGGTTTGTGAACATTCTTTGGAACCCATACGTCCGACGCTGCTTCTGAGGCTTCCGATTGAGTGCAGGAAGCTCCTGCAGCCAATTGGAAGCCATGCCTAGGTTGCCGAACGTTTTTGGAAGTCGAACGGACTTCCGGAACGGATTCCATTCGAGAACCAAGGTACAAATGTACTATCAAATGATACAGATGTAATAGCGCTGCTGCTAAGGAATATGACAGTACTTAACTCTAGAAGCCCAAGGGTCAGGTTTGGAAGGGGAGTAGAAGGATGCTTTCCCCCTTTCTATCATCTTCTGATCAAGCTGGGCTGTGAACTGTGTAGCATTCTGGGAGACACTAACATGTATTTTAACAGTTAGTGATGCTTTGAGCAAGATTGGTACCAAAAATGCAGCACTGATCGCATATCTGCCCAGGTAAATGTGGGGATTTATGGAAGATCTTGGGACTACGTTAAACCGCTGGAAATCATTAATGAAAGCATTTTGTTCTTTGGCTGGTAAAAGGGCTCTCTTTTCCTTTCGTTTCCCCATCCTGGCCTTGCATTGTTTTTCCTTTCCTGCTCGAAATGAGAAGAGAGCTATTGTTTTGCTTTCTAGGTGGTAAACAAATGCTCCAGTCTCAAATCAATCTGCGCCACTTTACGTGGGCAGTTGGGATTTCCCAGCATGTGGCTTTAATGGAAATGGCACCAGTGCCTGAGATGTGAAGTAGGGCAGCACAAAATGCGTTGCTGCACGGTGCTGGGATCTGTTCCTTCCTGCAACTTGTGGCAGTTAAGTGGTTTGATGGTGAGTAATAGGGAACATTTGATAGCCCAAATGGCATAATTTATAAGGAAAGGGTACCTTTTCAGTGATGCAGGCTCTATCCAAGACAATGCATAGAGTACAGTTCTGGGAAGTGTCTTTCTGCATTCTCTTAATAGATGATAAATAGTTCTCTCTGTGTTAATATTATTCACAGAGTAGTCTTGGCTCGGTTGATATAGTTTCCATTCAGAAAGCCTAACATTATCAACAAAGGAATGCAGCAATCTACAGGAGGGCAGCAGACCAAATGAAACCAAATGCCTGGAGCCATGGTCCCTGTCCTATAATGCATGTTTTCATATTGATGGAGGAATGAAGCGCCACCAAGCTGTGCGAAGCTCAGATTCAGTCCATTCATTTAAAGGAGGCTTGGATAAAGCAACTGTTGGAACTTGTAGCATGTTGCCTGGGAGAAGTGACGAAGAAAGCTGGCTGAAAACATAGTGACTGCAGTCATTTTGTTGAATCCTTATATGCTTCCAAGTTCAGCTTGATTTCTGTTCCTAGGTGATAAGGATGCATCGGGATTTCTGTGAATTCTGCTGTGAACTAACCTGATCAGAACCTCCCATACATATATGGAGGTTGGAATGTACTTATCCTTCAGATTTCACTACCATCTGAAATTTGAAATTCAGTTCTTGGCTCAAAGAAATAAAATATAATTGATATTTATGGGTAATATACACGCTTTAGGATAAAATATGTATTCAAATATATGCTCAAGTACAACTGTTCATGTGGATTAACCAAAATATGAAAATATGCAGATTAATGCAGAAATGGTAGTAGGGCAAAGATTCCTTCATTGCAAGGGGTTGGACTAGGTGACCCTCAGTGTCCCTTCCAATTCAGACCACAGAGGACTGGAAAGGAATGGATAACATCTTCAAAAAGCATAGTCAATATCACTAAATAAGGACTGGATTGCAACAACTTTTAACCACCTGTTCCTTCATGTATATTGTATATTGTAGCAGTTAGAGGGGAAAACGTAGACATAGGTCTAGCACTGTTTCTACTTGTTATAGAGAAAAACATGACTCAAATAACAGGGAACTTGGATGGTTATACTAGGTTTATTTTTATCTGCCCATTGCTTGGGGACTTGGAAAATGTGCGTCCAGCCCTTCAGTTCTCAAGGTTCCTCTCTTTTTCAGCCAACATTGTATAAATCTGCCAGACTCTGAAGAGCCGTTTGAAAGGGGAAAATATTGAGGAAAATTAACAGTGCATTTGAAGTATCCACAATTTGAGACTTGGCACTAATATCTGAGTGTGGGTGTCTTTATACTTACAGCATATTAGCATTATTTTGTTTTAGAAAAATACAAACACAAGCGCACATACATGATAGAGGCTACAGTCCTGCATACACAAACCTAGGAGTAAGTTACATTGAATTCACTGAGGCTTACTCTTGAGTAGAAATGCATATTGTTACACACAGCACTTTTTTTTCAGTCGGAACTCACTGGAACTCAGTTCTGGCACCTCTCAGGTGCCAGGCCATTGCCATTATAAGAGAACAAGGGAAGCATTTGTGGTGAGTTTCGGTACCTCTTTCTGTAGAAAAATAGCTCTGGTTACACCCACCCCAATTTTCACAGCCGTCATGTCATGTATGATCCAGCTGAGATTCCTAATGACTCCCAGGATCACTTCTAATTCTACAATTCTATGATTCCAGAGGCTCAGGCGCTCACCCAGGGTTTGTGTTTCCTTTGGAAATGAAACACACCCGTGTTTCTTTATCTCTCTGCATTCCTTTGCACTGCGTTGTGTTTATTTCCTTTGGAAATGAGGCACGCCATAGACTGTGGTGTCCTTCGGATGTATGGTTTATTTCTACATACATACAACCTGAACCTACCTACAGTGGAGGGGCTCAAAGCCTTCCACTGCAAGCGGGGTCTTGCTTCCTCCATAAGCTCAGCCTTGGATTCAAAAATAAATACGCCATGGTTCTCTGACCCACTGCAGCTGGGAGTATTTTGCATACTGGCCCTTTCTTCCCCCTAGCTCACATCACAGCAAAATTCTAAAACTTCAAAGGCGCTTGTCTTTCTAACTAATTCTGAGCTGAGAGAGGGAGCCCTCCCAGAGCCACTCCCTTTGTTCCAGTGAACGACCCTTCTTTAGTGGTCATCACCAGACTGGCTCCTGGCTTGTATTTGTAACATGCTAAATTCAGTGTGTTCCACCCAGGAATTTGAAAAAGAAGAAGAAGAGTTTGGATTTGATATCCTGCTTTATCACTACCCGAAGGAGTCTCAAAGCGGCTAACATTCTCCTTTCCCTTCCTCCCCCACAACAAACACTCTGTGAGGTGAGTGAGGCTTAGAGACTTCCAAGAAGTGTGACTAGCCCAAGGTCACCCAGCAGCTGCATGTGGAGGAGCTGAGACGCGAACCTGGTTCACCAGATTACGAGTCCACCGCTCTTAACCACTACACCACACTGGCTCTCCTGAAGGAGAGTTCAGGCACCTCACAAACCTATGATTGCACTAAAGAACGACCTGACAGAAGGAAAATGGAGAGGATGGAGAGTGGTAGTAAATAATAATAATAATAATAAAAATCCATTGGGGTATGGAATTTGGACTTGGAGTGCAGAGTGTTGCCCATATAGCCCAAGGAACTAGCTCAGGAATCAGGAACCGTTTTTCAACATGAGAGCCACATTCATTTTTGGGCAAACTTCCAGGGGCCACATGACTGTGGTTGGTAGGACCAGAGAGAAAAGTGGATAAAGCAATGGATGTGAATTCAACCTTTGCTCAGGTGGGTGGTTTCTAGACACTTTCACACATCCCTCTCTGGCCTCCATTAAGGCAAAGCATCATTGGAGTTCAAAGACACATTCCAGCCAGGACAGAGCACTCAAGGTGGGTGTGAAAGTGGGGCTGGTGAAGGGTGATCTGAGGAGAGGCCTGAGCACATATCTGGAGGGCATGATGGAGGTATCCGGAGGGATGTATTTGTCGTCTGGGCTTGAGAAGTGCAGATCTCCTGAATTGGAGATATCTCTAATGTGTATTTTTGGGACGCGGGTGGTGCTGTGGTCTAAACCACAGAGCCTAGGGCTTGCTGATCAGAAGGTCGGTGGTTCGAATCCCCACGACGGGGTGAGCTCCCGTTGCTCGGTCCCTGCTCCTGCCCACCTAGCAGTTCGAAAGCATGTTAAGTGCAAGTAGATAAAGAGGTACCGCTCTGGTGGGAAGGTAAACAGTGTTTCCGTGTGCTGCTCTGGTTTGCCAGAAGTGACTTAGTCATGCTGGCCACATGACCCGGAAGCTGTCTGCGGACAAACGCCGGCTCCCTCGGCCTATAGAGCGAGATGAGTGCTGCAACCCCAGAGTTGTCCGCGACTGGACCTAACGGTCAGGGGTACCTTTACCTTTTACCATGTGCATTTATTTAAATTATTGGTATAACAGCATGTAACAAAAGATAACAATAAAAGCTGCCACAATAAAATGACACTGAAGCTTATTTCAGGATTGGGCAAAGTGTGATGTCATACACACACACACACACACACACACACACACAGTGGTGCCTTGCAAGACGAAAAGAATCCGTTCCGCGATTCTCTTCGTCTTGCGTTTTTTTTGTCTTGCGAAGCAAGCCCATTAGCGGCTTAGCGGATTAGCACTATTAGCGGCTTAGCGGGCTTAGCGGATCAGCTGATAAGCGGCTTAGCGGCTTAGCGGATCAGCTGATAAGCGGCTTAGCGGATCAGTTGATAACCGGCTTAGCGATCAGCTGTTAAGCGGCTTAGCGGATCAGCTGATAAGCGGCTTAGCGGCTTGGGGAAAAGGGGGGGGGGGGAAACCCTGCAGGAACTCGCAAGACATTTTCGTCTTGCGAAGCAAGCCCATAGGAAATTCGTTTTGCGAAGCACCTCCAAAACGGAAAACCCTTTCGTCTAGCGGGTTTTCCGTCTTGCGAGGCATTCGTCTTGTGGGGCAACACTGTATATATATATATATATATATATATTCTAACCGGCACCATCCTTTTCTACTTTTCAGCCGTGCTTTAGTTCCAAACTTGCAAGCAGGAAAAATGAAAGCAGCTGCACGTGTTTTGAATTTTTGCTTGGGTGCCCACTGCTTTGGAACTGGCAGTCATAAAAAATATTCATAAAGTTTGTTCAATTCATCTGTTTGGATGTCTCGCATGTCAAGGCTGCTTCTTTATTGTGATATTGATGCTTGGCCGAGCCTCACAGCTTCTCGGTGTTGTGCTGAATTTCAAACGAGCCTCACTTGTTACAACGTTGACAGGGAAACCTTGACCACGTCGCTTGCGGTCTTAAAAGAATAATAAAGAGTAGACACTTATTTTATGGGCCCGCACAGCAGGCATGTGTGGATATAGTATCAATAAGCATCTCTTTATATGTTAAGGTTGCTTGATATTAACTCCATCAGCGAGTGCAGATATTATCCTGTGAGCGTCAGTCTTCCTGGAAGGGCAGGAAAGGACATATTTATTCTGTGCTCTTTTTATTTTCTCATTGGGATTCCTTTCTTTCTGATGTTGTTTTCAATGGCAATTTGTGTCTTAAAGGCCTTTCTGGATGGCAGGGGGAACCCACATGCATTTCTTTAGCATTTTACTAGCATCAGTAGCACAACTATACTCTGTCCTCAGGATGGAGAGATGAATCTGTCAGTTTTGGTTTCTCTTACCTTCTCATTTCCCCGCCGTAAATTAAGTCCACCATTTCCCCTAATGTAGGCCTATTGTGCACTCACTTCCTGCTAATGTACATTTGTGCATCACAAAATTTGGAAAAGGGACGAATCTCAAAGGATGGTTGCATTTCAGTTTGTGTCTTCCAAACTTGATTTTTCCTCCATCCCTACTCTGTCTCGCTAACAGTGCATTGTGGGTAGATTTCCTGTTCACCAATTTTTGGGTTGGGGATATAGAAGATGTCTGTATGGCACAGAAGTAATATAATACCTTTAAGGAACAAATTTTCTTCCTGTACTGATAAGTGAGATAAGATAAGCGAGGATCCCAAACACTTTCTATTTAGCTTAAATCAAGGCTGAGGAGTCAGTTACCCTCTAGATATTGCAGGAATTCCATCATGACCAGTGATCAGAAATGATGAGAGTTGCAGTCCAACAACAGGAGAACCACAGATTCCCCACTCCGTGCTTAAACTATACTACAGCATCAACTGCTCCCAGCTGGACACCTCCCCACCTTGAATTATTATTCCTATTTTTTAAAGAGAGAGAGTCCTGAAAATCCTTTCCCCAAAGGCCAATGAGTGATCTTCACAACTGAATAATTTGAACCGGCTGATCCCGTGTTCAGACCTGGTCTTCTGTCCACTTCACCTGACCAACTTTCACATCCACTGTGATTGCATTAGTTGCTGTACAAGAAAGCAGAGCCAGGAGGAGGTTTTAATCAAATGCTTTTGAGTTTGCCGGCACTGAGTGGGTGAGAGCAAGTGGACATTCAGAGGTGGATAACAGCACAGAATCATAATATCGTAGAATAGGAAGGTGCCCTGAGGATAATCTAGTCCAGCCATTTCCCAACCTTGGGGCTCCAGCTGTTTTCAGACTACAATTCCCATCATCCCTGACCACTGGGCTTGCTAGCTAGGGATGATGGGAGTTGTAGTCCAGAAACAGCAGAAGACCCAATGTTGAGAAACACGGATGTAGTCCAATCCACTGCAGTGCAGGAATGTGCAGCTGTCCCATATGGGGACTGAACCCGCAAAATTGGTGCTGTCATCACCATGAATCAAGGCATTTCTCGGGGGTTGGGTTGAAGAGAGCAAAGTGATTTGAAAAAACACACACAACAGTTTTCAATTCAGAATAAGCTTTGTATCCATCTCAACTGTTTGTTCCTTTTGTTTTTAGCGCAACGGTGATCATTCAAAAGTGATTGCCTGAGAAAAAAGAGAAGAAAGCCATGATCCTTGCTGTGGTCTTTGTTTTTGCATGTACTCTGAGCTGCTGACTTGCATAATGAAAACGAGCTTTTGTTGCTTTTCACGTTTTCTTATCCCTGCTGAGACATCGCATTTATAAATAAAAAGTGCAGGAGGGGGGAGGGAGGGAGAGAGACGCTGTTCCTTTCCATGTACTAATGGACTCATTTACCAAGTTGCTCTAAGTAAGATGCTGATAGCATCAGAGCTGCGTGGTTGTCTTAAATGATGCCCGTGGAGACAATGGGATTTTACAGCTGAAGCTGAGGGCCCAATTTGGCCTGTCATCCCTTTGTTACTGGGCTTGATGGCCTTTGTTCTCAAATCCCAGGTCGAATTTCCAGGGTTGGCAATTGGCTCCTAATGGAAGGGTAGGATTCACAGAGACGCAATGAACATGGGGGGGGGGGGGGGAGGCGGTCCATGAAGTTCCTCTCAAGTTTTCCTTTGCAATCGACAATGTTTGCTTGCTCTGTAGAGAAATCAAACATAATGGCTTGTGGGTTTTTTAAAAATGCATGCAAAGAAGGCAGAAAAAGAACCTTAAATTGAGTTTACTTAAGGCTTGTTACTTAGACATTTTGTTTAATGGTTCAACAAGCGGGGAGCAATTGAAGGAAAGTGGTGGTACAGGTTCCTTGAATTCTGCTTGAAAAATCGGGCTGTGGATCCAGGCAAGCTTGAGCATTTTAAAATCCTGTCAGTTTCAATGGCAGGAACTGGATTTCATGCCAGACCCCTCCCATTACGTATATCAGTGGGACTTGAAAGTGATTAACTGTGGCTAGATTCCTTCTCTGCATATCATACAGGGTTGGCAACTGCAGACCTTGGGGACAAATGTGGCCCTCCAGTCTTCTCTAACTGGGTTTCTGCACTGTCTCCAGACCATAGTCCTCACTTGCTCTGCTTTGTACCTCGTTAACTGCTTTTTTCTGGTCGGAACTGGTGCTTGAGGGGTGATAATGTCTCTTGCTTGTCAGGTGGAGAAAGGTGTGGGGTGTGTGTGTCGAAACCACAAACTTTTGTAAGAACAAAGCTAAACATCACATCTGTTGCCTCGTCTATATTTTTCCTCTGGCTCTGTCCACCCCGGAAGGTTGCACAGGGATAAATTTTCCACTGAGCTGAAAAGGGTTCCCTTTTCTTCCATGACCTTGACCCAGTAGCCTTATATTGGTACCCTCAGATGGGTTACTCTGTTGGCTGTCCTCTTACAAGCAAGTGGTTGTATGAAGATGAGCCCCTTCAGTGCTTCAGAGGAGAGAACCAACGTCCTTCAAGGGACCTTTTGAAAAAGCAAATAAATCCAAACTTTTTAAAGTGAAAGGGCACTGATGCTGTAGCCCTTCTTCTTCTTCTTCTTCTTCTTCTTCTTCTTCTTCTTCTTCTTCTTCTTCTTCTTCTTCTTCTTCTTCCTCTTCTTCTTCTTCTTCTTCTTCTGGTGAGGGAGGCTTGATTTTATGCAAAAGTAGTGGAAATGAAGAGTCTAGAGCACCCAACGCCTAAACAATTTAGAAGAAAGGTGGGGAGTCAAGCAAGGACATCTACTGCTTATTTCAGGGATGTGAGAGGCACTACCCAATGGGCACCTGTGAATCTCGCTCTGTCCCTGCAGCATTTGCAAATAGGATTGCTGTGCTGCCAGGGGTGAACTTTCATTTCCCCAGCATCTCAAAATTAGCACTTTGAGTGCCTGGAAAATGAGATTTCCCCACTGCTAATGTGCTAGCTAGGGGGGGTGTGTGTGTGGTGAACGGGGACTGGCTAAGAGCTGCTACTGGCATACTGCTTAAAAAGATACTCGGTTTTGTAAAATATTAATAAATGGTGTGTGATTTTGTGTGTGTGTGAAACTTCTTAGAAATGTTAGGAGCCTATTGATAAAACTGGTGAAATTTCCTGAGGGGAATTCTAGACAGCTCTAGGTTTTCCTCGCATTTTTTTGCCCAAATTTCAGGTCTTTCTGATGGCAAATATCCCACCATCTGTAAAATCTTGTCATGCAAAAGAGATTGAATTCTGAAACTAATATGATCCAAAACTGTCCCCTGTGTAGGAGGCTGAGATGCTTGGAAGTTTTATTAAGCCTCTCATCTGTCATCACTCATGAGGTTTTTTTTGGGGTGTGTGTGCAAAAGAGCCCGAGAAACATCTGGATCCCACAGGGAAGACACCTGCATGCATTTTCTTACAGTACAATCCTATATCTGTGTGCTCAAAAGTTAATTGTGTTGTGTTCAATAGAGTATACTTACAGATTAATATATTTGGATAGGTATGAGCAGTAGGAGCAGAGGAGCTTGGCTGGCCAGTGAATAAGTTGGCAGGAGGCCGGCTGGCAATTCCTCAGCAAGTGCCATCAAAATACCTTGAAATGGGGCATTCTGAGGGTTGGGAAGGGGCAGGGCAGAGCTGGCCTAGAATCCCAAGACATTCCCACAGCTATCACCAGCCAGTATTGGCCCTAATCCATGCTTCAATGCTTCACCAGCCTGAACCTGGCACAAGTCTTGCCATTCTCGTCTTCCACCATGACTACCAATAGGTGGGAGAGAGACCCAACAGCAGTGAGTTTCAATTGAAGCCTCAATACGTTTTTACTTCAGATGTGCAGGATTGTAGGCCACAATGAATCTGGTTCAGCGAGAGCAAGATGGCAGCCTAGTGTGGGCACAGCCTGAATATTTTGACTGTTTCCCAGACACTTTGGATAGATGGGTTTGTACTTCATTATGTTGGCTTGTTACTCCATGCTTTGCAGGCCCAGAACTCCTGCCTCAGTATCCCTTTCTGGCTGTATATCAGGCTTCAGAGTGGTCAGGCAAAAGATAAGGGTCCCATTTCTGGCCATAAGTTAGCTGTTTGTGTGTTTTAAATCTCTGTGTATTGAACCAAAAAGTTTGCTCCTGAAGTTTGGAGTCAGTTACAGCTTGGCAGCAAGATGATACGGTGCATTTCCCGTACAGCTCAATTCTCCGATTCTTACCTAGGGACACATTTCAGAAATCCTTCTTAGTCTCTAAGACTGTGTTGTTGATTTTTTTTTCTTTTTAACCAACCCTCCAACTTCCTGGCATAAATCAATCTGATGGGAATGTTATCGCAAAGAAGCAGATCATAAGGTAACATGGGCTGATGTTTCTGTGGCACTAAAACCTTCCTATCAAGCACAAACCCCTTAATCTTGGTTGCAAGATTTTCTAAAAAGATATTAACACTTGAGGTTGCCCGTCTTGCAATGCTGATGTATTGGAAATTGCCCCAGGTGGGAATTTGCCAATTTCACAGAGAAATGTTTCTCTTTTCATGGTGGAATGAGTTTTTGTGATTCCCTCCCCCAACTAGAAAATAAATAAATGAAAATGCTTTCCTATGTTTGCACACCAGTTAAAATGAGCTATATGTGCGTGTGTGTTTTTCCCTGGCAGCTGAAATATCTTACAGAGCTTTAATAAAAAGAACAAATGCGAGTGTTGGGAATGAGGGAGAGATCAAATTCTGTCATTTGTTCTTAAAGAAATGACACTTAATATTCTTGACATATATTAGCTTGTCTGCAATTTTGACTTATATTAATAGGGCCTGCTCCTGGAATGCTACCTCAGCATTTCCTGCTCGGAGTGACATATGAAGCCGGACTATCTCTGACTAAATGAATGCAGTCAGGCAAACTTCTCCGTTCCTCCATTGGTGGTATAAATAATCGTAGCTGACATGTCATTCAAAAATGGTTTAAGGAAATGTAAGTTTCTATTGGGTAATAAGCTACAACGAACAACAAAGAGAACGGAAATGATAATCAGAACTGACTCCTGGGTCATGATAAATGTCAGAGATGTCAAAGGAAATACTAGAGAGGTTTCTTTCTTGCTGCCTGTTGCAACCTGCAGCTTGTCAGATCCATCCATACATATGTGAAATGCAAGGACTAGAATTACATAGAATGAGATGAGAGTGTTGGCGTTTATCTACTCACAGCAATACAACAGATCTCCAGCTGCTTTTGTTCAGATTGCAAACTTTCAAGTGCTCTGCTGTGCCTAGTTAGGGAAAGAGCTATTTGAGTGTGAGTTCCATTTGCGTGTTTAGACCCAGAGACCTCCCCCCTAAATCAATTCACACATGACTCAAATTTTAGTTTTGGTTTTTGGCAGAATTTAGGTCACAACTTTATTGACTGCAGAAGGTGAGTGGTTGCATAGGCTCTGGTTCAACCAGCTCCCTGCACTCTTGCAGGCAGCGCTGACCCAGGGCACCAGCATAGGTCAGCCAAGGGTGAACACCTGGGAAGGTGTAAAGCCAGGTACAGACTCTGTTCACCACCCAGATGCCACCCCCCCTGGACTCAGGGGTTGACCAAACCAGTTGAGTCCCTGGATTCCTTTAACACCATTCCTTCACATAGGAATGGCGAGACCTTTCTCCCATCCCTATCACATGAACCAGTGCCTATCCACAACCTTACAAGTTGGGACGATTTGCTACGTGGCAGGCGAAACCCAAATGGCAACAACTAATCAGCCAAGTGGGGAAATTCTGCACGGTCAGGGAAAAAACAATCCTGTCCAGGGTTGTAAAGACTGTACAGAGAATAATTGGGTGCACTCTTCCCACCTTGGATCAAATCTATGCTTCCAGGTGCCATAAGAAAGCTGCAGAGATAGCGCAGGATAGTGCGCACCCCGGAAATGATCTCTTTCAGCTTCTGCCTTCTGGAAGAAGGTACAGGGTTATAAAGACTAGGACTAGCCGCCTGAGAAACAGTTTCTACCCAAATGTGATTTTGGTTTTAAACACAGTGTAAGGAGTCTCTATGGGAGTATATTGTATTTAAAAATGGGGTATCAGAGTTTTTAGGGGGCTAACCAGGTTAGGGGACGCGGGTGGCGCTGTGGGTAAAAGCCTCAGCGCCTAGGGCGTGCCGATCGAAAGGTCGGCGGTTTGAATCCCTGCGGCGGGGTGCGCTCCCGTTGCTCGGTCCCAGCACCTGCCAACCTAGCAGTTCGAAAGCACCCCCTGGTGCAAGTAGATAAATAGGGACCGCTTACTAGCGGGAAGGTAAATGGCGTTTCCGTGTGCGGCTCTGGCTCACCAGAGCAGCGATGTCACGCTGGCCACGTGACCCGGAAGTGTCTCCGGACAGTGCTGGCCCCTGGCCTCTTGAGTGAGATGGGCGCACAACCCTAGAGTCTGTCAAGACTGGCCCGTACGGGCAGAGGTACCTTTACCTTTACCTTTTAACCAGGTTAGGATAGCTGGGATACCAGGCTTGTTAGGTTTTGAATGTTTTATGTAGATTTTATGTAGATTTTTCTATTTCATTCTTCTGTAAGGGACAATGGCAATAAAGATTATCGTATCGCAGAGGGCCTTCTCGGTAGTGGCGCCCTCCCTGTGGAATGCCCTCCCACCAGATGTCAAAGAGAACAACAACTACCAGACTTTTAGAAGACATCTGAAGGCAGCCCTGTTTAGGGAAGCTTTTAATGTTTGATGTATTACAGTATTTTAATATTTTTTGGGAAGCCGCCCAGAGTGGGCGGGGTATAAATAATAAATTATTATTATTATTATTATTATTATTATTATTATTATTATTATTGTTGTATCGTGTGTGGAAATGAATGTCTCATTCCTCTTTGTAAGCAGCCTTGAGCATGGTTTTAACCATGGAAAGGTGGCATGGATGGTATTGCTAGACTATAGCTCCTATTATCCCTGATCATTGGCCTTTGCTGAGTGGGACTGATGCAATTTAATGATATCTGGAAAGCCACAGGTTCCCCACCCCTGTCTTATAGATTCATAGAATCATAGAATCATAGAGTTGGAATAGACCACAAGGGCCATCGAGTCCAACCCCCTGCCAAGCAGGAAACACCACCAGAGCACTCCTGACATATGGTTGTTAAGCCTCTGCTTAAAGACCTCCAAAGAAGGAGACTCCACCACACTCCTTGGCAGCAAATTCCACTGTCAAACAGCTCTTACTGTCAGGAAGTTCTTTCTAATGTTTAGGTGGAATCTTCTTTCTTGTAGCTTGGATCCATTGCTCCGTGTCTGCTTCTCTGGAGCAGCAGAAAACAACCTTTCTCCCTCCTCTATATGACATCCTTTTATATATTTGAACATGGCTATCATATCACCCCTTAACCTCCTCTTCTCCAGGCTAAACATGCCCAGCTCCCTTAGCCGTTCCTCATAAGGCATCGTTTCCAGGCCTTTGACCATTTTGGGTCAATTAGATAAGAACTTCAGAAAGAAAAGTTAACTACCTGTCTCCTCCCAGGGGAAGAGAGAGAGCTATTGCACCCCAGTTTTCTTGAGAACTTCCACAATCTCATTCACTTTCTCTTTGAGTATGCAGCTTCATCACCAAGGTGCATGTATACAGCCAGGGAAAGCTTTATGGCTATTGAAGGCACATTCTTGATTTAAGGAGCCCGGATAGTTCTCTTTTTCTAAATGAGCTAATTCTTAAAAGCTTCTTTCAATACAATAAAAGGTCTTTCGGTGTTTCTGAAACATCAGCACATTCCAGAGACTGATCTGGGACGGTCTCAGTGTAGTCATATAATTGCTCCATCAAATCACTTGACAAAGGTAATCCTACAGACGTTAGACGACTGGCCCTTTAGGCTTGTTCCATTTATGCTGAACTTGGTAGTTTTAAGTGCCTACTCATCCATTCCACTTTTCTCAGTGTTGCAATAATAAAAAAAAAAAGGACTTCAGCCTACAACTGAACACAGCAGACAATTGAATGGGACTATAGGTTGGATTAAGTAAAAACTTTCAGTAATCCAGAGAGGAAAGAAGACTTGGAGGGCTGCAGGAGTGCCCCCAAATACAACATATCCATGCCAAAGTCTTCCATCTCTGCTGTATTATTTGCTAGCTTATATGTGTTTGGCTCCATCATGTAGTAGTTATTCCCCGCCCCAGTGTTGCATTGCTGAAGTGCAGTGTATCAACTGCTTGAGTAGAATCATATGGTAAGCACTTACAGGTGATCAATGAATGCATGAAGAATAGTAAGTTCGTTCTCGGTAGCCATATGGTTGATCTCAATGTAACTACATTTTTTTTTTCATTTTTTTGCTTAAAGAATGCAGGTATTATTTAAGAATATCACGGTCCAGAATATGTATGAGTAGCATATATTTTTGGTTTGGTCATCAGCTGTGGTGGGGATTAAGTAACTGAAAATATATTCTCTGGGTAAATAGTAAAGTGTACTAGTTTTTCTAATAAACAAAGATCGGGAACCATAATGCTTTGTGGCAATAGTGACAATGATTGCATCTGTAACATAGTGCCTAACTAAGGAAGATCTGGCCTGAAAACTTTTTTCCACATCTTTAGACAGAGTATTCTGTGCTCATGTTTTTATATTCTGTGGAAGATGGGCACAGAATCTGAAACTTATGTAAAAACCTATCAACCATGTCTTATTTTAAAATATTTTCCCCCATCTGTCTTAGATGCTTTAGTTGAGATTCCTTCATTGCAGGACATTTGACTAGCTGACCCTTGGGGTCCATTCCAACTCAATAGTTCTGTGATTCTAGGTCTACAGTCTCCAAGTCTGCTTGGGTCATAGTGTCAAGCTGGGTTACATCACACTGCAGGTTTGTCCACAGTCCAAGATTCACAGTTTATTTTCAGTGCTGTTATGTTGACATAATACATATCACGCTAACTTTCTTGCTAATTATCTGGATCATTTGAGGTCACTGCATTTTACTGTAGAATTCTACATGCCACAAATATGTGCTCAGGTTGGTGAAAATTCATCAGCATCTCCTCCCAGGACATCTTTGCCACTGGGAATAAGGAAATGGACTGGAAAATCTGCCTAGAACTCTTTTAAGAAATAGAATCATAGACTCATGTGATTGAATAGGTTGCCCACATACTTGTACTAAAGACTTGAGAGCCAAGGTTAAGGAATACAGTTATAAGTAATTCAGTATAACTTGAGGATCACTTTTAAAAGAGGATTCTCGTGGAGACTAAGGCTATTGGTGGCTACTTGACAAGATGCCTATACTCTGTCTCTATGGCCAGAAACAGTAATGCGTCTAAATACCAGTTGCTGGAAATCTCAGGGGGGGGGAGTGCTATTGTGCTTGGGTTCTGCTTATGAATTTTCCCACAGGCATCTGTGGGGACAAGATGCTGGACTAGAGGGGTCACTGGCCTGATCCAGCTGGTTCTTCTTGAGTTCTTATGAGGATCTGTAACAAAAACCAAGTTAATCCAGGCAGATAGAAACTGCACAGAGAGAAGGGGAAAGCCTATATCTCCAGTATCCTGGGCAAAACCAACCTACTTTGGCCCTTGCACTGTTAAGCAAGTGATGAGAGCAAATGATTTCTGGTTTCTCATATAGGGAAGCAGTGGACCACCCTTGTGGACTAGCATTCAGCAGGGACATACAAGAGCACCAGAAGAAGCAACCTCCCAAGCCCATCAGCAATGGAAGGCGCTCACCAATGTTATCCAGACCAATGTACATTCTTGCCCAACACTAAATGGAAATTAGGATTGAATCAGTCACATCATAAACCCAAACTCACCAAAAGTCAATTGAAAAAGGGGCAGGATGGAGTAGGTGAAAAAATGGTGCTCAGTTGCCAGTTGAGCCCTAGGAGGATAACTGACTTTGCTGTTCCAGCAGACAAAGAAGAAATGCCTTGGGGCAACATCAGTCGTTATAGGCTGGTGCCAGCCTTTTTCTGATTGGTGTGTTAGGGCTGAAAACTCCTGCTCTCTTGTCTCCCTCCAGGAAAAAGCCTCTCTAGACTTCCTGAGACTTCCTGCTTGCACAGAGTAGGCCAAATTCATCCCCAGAAGAGAGAGATGGGGCAACGGCATAATCCAATTATAGTTTATTCTACTCCCAAGGCTAAGGATATGCAGTTTACTTCATGATTCAAAGGTTAAACTGTCTTTCCCATCCCGGTTCACTCAGATTGTTCCCACTGTGCTGGGCTGTCATCTTTCGTCATCTTCCAAGAAGCTCTCCTGATACCGAGTCAGTGTAGTTAAGACTAAACACAGGGGAGCAAAGATAGCAGTTGTTGCAGGAAAAAACACAATATTTTATTTATGATGGAAGAAATGCATTCTCCCTCTGTTGCGTTTTAGCTTCAGTGACTGGTGAAGAAGAATGAGGAGGGGGGCGAACCCGGAGCACGATACTCAAATCCTCACTTCTGATACACTTTAAAAGCTTGTTTATAATTCATCAGGGAATTTTAAGGCACGAGTGCCCTGGTAAGATCAATAAGCACTCCCGGAGGGAATGTAAAATGGACAGAAGCCTTAATGCGAGAGACCCAGATTGCTTCTGACACCATGCAACCATGTTGACTATGACCTGATGCAAAGATTCTTGGTGGGGAAAAAACCTGGAAAAATCACAGCCCATTTATTTATGAAACTCTCAGGAAAGAAGGGTCAAAATGCTCTTCTATCCCCATATGGTTATGGTGGCAGTAGAAGCAGTTGTACACAGAGAGAAACTCAGACTTTTTCTTTGAGGTTATATTATTGACAGTCAATTATCTTTTCAAACCCGGGAATTAAATTTCCAAAGTTGAATGCATCGACTTAAAAAGCATTCACTTCAAAAGACAACTGAAAGAAGTGATGAGAGGAAAATTGATTTCGTTAAAAGGTGGCCAACGTTTTATTAAACAAACTCCCGCAGAGTTTCCCTTTGAAATCACAATGCATCTGGATATGGTGCTCTTACAGAAACGCAACTCGGATGTGAGCGATGGCGCACATTTCGTACACATCCTATGTTTATGCATGGATTTTCTTAGTTGCTGTGCAGAGCTTCAAAGCAACTGGCCCATTCTGCTAAATCCCCCTTGTTAACTTCACCTTAGCTGGATCGTAAACATTGACTTTCTCCCTCTTTCTCTCATATATACCTCCAATAAAAGTGGGAAAAGAGAATGAGAGAGGGGAAAATCTATAACCACAGAGCTGTCAATTCTTACACCGCAAGGATAAATCACTGGAACACATGCAGCTGTAACTTTTTACCATTGAGATTGGCATCCTTGTGGCAATGTTTGTTTGTGCACATAGCTGTATATTGAAACAGAATTTTCTACGTTGGTAGGGGATTCTCACATTGCAAATTTCCCCATCCCATAAGTGCAGCCTTTGATGTGATTTGGGGACAAAGGAACTCACTGTGTGATGGATACAACTGGGACTGTGCTTTTGTTTCATTATATGCCCTGAGGACAAGGGGAATGCATAGTGCAGGTAACTGCAATGGAAGTAACATCTAGGCTAGCTCTCACATTATAACCATGACATCGAAGGCTAGTGGAAAATTCTCCTACATAGTGTTAGCACCACTAGGGATGTAATAAGGCATAGTTTTCTATTTCACCCATTCCATCCCATTCATCACGTGCTGCACTGTTTCCGTTCCACTGCAGTTTGTGTTCCACCCAGAATTACATTATTTGTCTAACTGGCTGTTGTGATGAATTTAGAAAATTTATGTAATTGATTGTGTAAATTACATTATCATTAAGGTACAGTGGTACCTCTGGTTACAAACTTAATTTGTTTTGGAGGTCTGCTCTTAACCTGAAACCGTTTTTAACCTGAGGTACCACTTTAGCTAATGGGGCCTCCTGCTGCCGCTGTGCCGCCACCACACGATTTCTGTTCTTATCCTGGGGCAAAGTTCTTAACCCGAGGTACTACTTCCAGGTTAGCGGAGTCTGTAACCCGAAGTGTTTGTAACCCAAGGTGTTTGTAACCCGAGGTGCCACTGTATTCCACTCCATTCATTTCAATGCAAAGGAAATGCAATGCGTATTGTGGGCAGGGAGCAATAAATAATGTTTCATTTGCGGAATCAAGGCAACAACAACACATACTGATAGCATTCACTGGATTGATTTCCATTCTGGGATGAATAAGCAAACATAGACAGTTTATTCTCCTAATTTCATTGCAATTCTCCTCCCTAAGCAAACTGCAGCCATTATAATGTGTGAGAGATGCTTACCACATGGGTCAGCTGTGTGGTTAAGTAGAAAGTCGCCAAACCAGTGCCCTCCATACGTGGCTGTGGCATGTAGCAGTGTCCAGACATTCCAAGCGACTGGGGCACTCCACATGTTGAATGGAGCGGCTGCCATGTTACGGCTGCCATGTGGATGCATGTATCTCAAGACTCCCACATGATGTCCATGACAAGAGAACTGGTTTTAAGTAGGAGACTCCCTTAAGGGTGAAACCCCGCTCCCCTGCCTCTTGAAATTGAAACTGTTCTGATACAGTGGTACCTCGGGTTACAGACGCTTGAGGTTACAGACTCCGCTAACCCAGAAATAGTACCTCGGGATAAGAACTTTGCTTCAGGATGAGAACAGAAATCGTGCAGCAGCGGTGCAGCAGCAGTGGGAGGCCCCATTAGCTAAAGTGGTGCTTCAGGTTAAGAACAGTTTCAGGTTAAGAACGGACCTCCGGAACAAATTAAGTTCTTAATCCAAGGTACCACAGTATTGCCTTTGCCTTAGTTCAGGTCAGCTTCACTCTTACTGACATTTCCTAAGCAGTGCTATTGGCAATTAAGGCTGTCGAAGAGCTGAGCTTTCTAAATCAACGGAAAATACTTTGCCAACAGATCTCGGGTTTGTATAAGCTAATTAGCTCTGTGGAATACAGCTGAGGTCCTAGGCATGAAGAGAGAAAATGCCTGATTTTGGCAAAGGGTACCAGTTACATTTAGTTTATTTATTTCATAAAATTTATATACTTCTTGATTTTAAAAAAAACCCACAAACTACACACCCTCAATGTCTGTTGCTACACCCCTCATTTAATCAACTTGTTAATTTTATATTCAAAATAAGCAATCCAGAGTGACGCCAAACCTTGCATTCACAATCATTTTCTAGGTGCTTATCCTTATAACAGACCAGTGGGCCCTGTGCTTTACTGGCCATTGGAATCAGGAATAAAAAGCCATTTAACTTTCGAGACCCATGCTCTTATCACTTACCCTTCCTGCTTTCAGAAATGTATTTTGAATGTTACGGCAAAACCGTTTGACATATTTTTCACTGCTCAATAAATGGCTCCGCCACGCAACAGATGCCACTGTGCGTCACCAGGTAATCTTCCAAAGCTATTGTCTCATGGAGTTTAATAGGGCAGGGTTAAAGCATTGCTCCCCCTTTAAGCCACTATGATATAAAAGTGCTGAACATTCAGCTAGATCACATGCGTTGTGTGTGGATGTGAACCTGCATTGACACCACAGCTGCTATCTTTGAATTCATATTTAAGATTTGTGTTTAACTTTAATTATGACAACCCAAACTGGATAGGATTAAAACACACACACACACACGTTCAGTTATCTGTTTGCTTTTCCCCAGACCCATGGGAAATTAAGGTGTGTTTCCGAGCACAATTCAAAGTGTTGGTGCTGACCTTTAAAGCCCTAAATGGCCTCGGTCCAGTATACCTGAAGGAGCATCTCCACCCCCATCGTTCTGCCTGGACACTGAGGTCTAGCACCGAGGGCCTTGTGGTGGTTCCTTCACTGCAAGAGGTTACAGGAACCAGGCAGAGGGCCTTCTCGGTAGTGGCACCTGCCCTGTGGAATGCTCTCCCATCAGATGTTAAGGAAATAAACAACTATCTGACTTTTAGAAGACATCTGAAGGCAGACCTGTTTAGGAAAGCTTTTAATGTTTGATAGATTATTGCATTTTAATATTCTGTTGGAAGCCGCCCAGAGTGGCTAGGGAAACCCAGCCAGATGGGTGGGGTATAAATAATAAATTATTATTATTATTATTATTATTATTATTATTATTATTGATCTTGCCTTGTGTGCTTGGAAATTCCAACTGTTCCTTATGTAGTTAGGAACAGTTTCATCTTCCCCATTCTCAAAAATGGTGGGTATGATTTGTCTCTGCAAGGGAATGTAGCAGTGCTAGGGAGCCTCAGGCCTTGAGGGCAAATGTGGCCCTCAAGACCTCTCTGCCAGGCCTTTTGGACCTTCACCAGGCTCCCCAGCCTCATCCTCATTCATCCTGCTTTGCGCCCTTTTTGCACCCACCTGGCTGTCCTTGAACCCTGCCCATGCTTCTTGCTTGCCTACATGAAGCATAGAGAGGGGGTGCAATATGTATGAACTAGTCTACTGTATATAGGTAAAATTTACCTACAGTGCTCCACCCATTCTTGTCACTGGCCTCACATGGCATGTGGACTCAGTGGCAGAGCATATTCCCGTGCTGTCCAGGGCGGGCGCATTCCTGAGGAGGGCGAAGCACACTCCCCAGGGGGGTGGAGCATGCTCCCGAGGGGGGTGGGAGGCAGAGGGTACCCTCTCAGGCACAGGATAGCCACTCGGGTGCACGGAATGCCCCATGCGCCCTGCAGCCAGGAGCAGAGTGAGCTGCCCATGAGGGGCACAGTGAGCCACTGATGGCAGACATTCGGTGCGCCAAATGTCACCCCCTCCGTGAAGACACCTGGGGCAGTCCGCCCCCACCACACCCCTTTCCTATGCCCCTGTGTGGACTCTGGACAATTTCACAGAATGGAATGTGGTCCTTGAGATAAAGAAAAGCTTCCTCATGCCTGGTCTATAGGAAAAAATAGGCATAAATTAGTTCCCCGCTTCGTCATCTGTATAGTATTATGCAATGGTGATTCACCCGGCCTGTACAAATCATGAACATATTGCTGCCATATCATCCCAAACTGCCTTCTGCAGCCTCACCTTCTCTCTCACTTTGTCCTTCTGTCATGTGTGAAGTGTATTTCCACACCCCACCCCAACAAATACTGAAACACTGTTATGATTTCATGAAGCACTAATGATCTGACATCCAAGGCGAAAGCAAAATCTGTGCTTTTGGGCCTATTAAGGAATGACAGAAAGCAGCAAACATTGCTCCTTAAGGAACAAAATATATTTGAACATTTCGTTGGTACTTGTTACAAAAACAGTGCAGGCAAAATCTACAGTTCAATTTGCTGAAGTACTAAAAATTGGAGGTAATATTTAGGTTGGCCGCATGTTGGCTGTACTGCAATAAACCAAACCATTGAAGGTTTGGATCAGAGTCATTTCTGCTGTAACGTAATGAAGGCTTCATTGATCTCAGTGGCAGTTGCTTGAGTTTTTATAGAATTTTCTTGTGTTCAGATTCAATACAGCAGTGTTTCTCAAACTTCTGAAATTTGTGAGACTCTTTTCTTTCTAGATTAACTTGGAGGCACTCGTATGTTTATTTTGATACTGCAGTCCTATGCATCTTCTCTCAAAAGTGTTTGATGGCACTTACTTATGACAAACAAGAGAAGTTGAACCCCAAAGCACTGAATAAAATGTTTTGGTAAGATTCACTCCAATGAATATTTCCTCAAACGAGGTGGTGCCAGTACAGACCTTGTCTGCCTACATAAGGCTTCAGATAACCCCAGCTCTTGGCTGAGGGCTTATCCTCACATACCTTTTGCCCTGGTCTTTGCAGGCACAGGTCTAGACCTTAAAGCTATATGTCTGAACACTCTTTTTTTGTCTCCCCTGCGAAAACCCGCTCTTTAAAGCTGAAGCGCACCAAACAGCAATTCAGGTTCTCTATGGATTGCTCCTTTTTCCAATTCAGCTTTTGTAGGGAAAGCTCCAGATCAAAAAAAGAAAGGAAAAGAAAGAGCGCTCAGACATGGAGTTTTCAAATGTGGACTGTGCCTGGAAACTGCAGAGAAAGTCTGGATAAGCCTTGAGACAACAGCTTTCAAAGTTCAGCCAGCAGGGCCCAATGGGAGTTGTCCAGGGTCCTGAATCTGTTTAGAGAAACTTAACTTGACTTTTTGCCTGGATTTGCCTTGATGTGCTTGACCTATTTACTGCTTGCACTTCCCCTGTGAGTCTCAAGCCCAAGTGGAACAGGAGAGCCTCAGCAAATGTTGACTTGAAAGTTCTCATGTGAATTTACCAGGCTGAGTAATGGTTCTGGGCTATGAGTGTGAAAAGTTTAAGCACACAGTTCCCTCCCTCTTTCTGCTGTCATCCATTCATGGTCCTGGTAACAGCAGGAATTATGTTCCCCGGTGCTTCGGGACATCATTTTATATTACCCACCCAGCCCAGAAGTCACCTGAGTGAAGACAATCCTTCCTGCTGTCACTCTGATTTGGCTTCATGATTATTGTTTGATAGACTTTTGTGATAGAACCCTTTAACTACCAAGTCTCCCACAGCAGCTTATGTTTTTTAAAGAGGGGAAAAATGTTTTACAGTAGACAGCTTTCAAAGAGCCAGAAAAATGAGGAAACTCCACCTCTGTCATGGTAAGCCCCTCCTGAAATGGTATAAATTGCTTGATGCCACCTCACACTCTTTGTTCTTTAAGCTCTCCACCCATCCTCAAATTCAGGCAAAACTTAAAATGGAGCTTAAGAAGTCCAGGTCTATATGGGGTAACCTTGCAACATTTGGTGTAGCAGATCCAGTGACCCGAGCACCAAATTTCTAATGCCAAGCTCCCTATCAGATACGTGTTTTCACTGACTGAAAGTCAACTGCAAGTTTATACATTCCAGTAAGAGATCATAGATCTGTATGTGCGACAAGTAACGGTGATGGTAGCAATAGACGCTGTTGAAGTTGGTGTCAGATGTATAAAAATTGTTCACCTACTCACCTGTCAGTGTCAGATGTGCTAAGTAAAAAAGAGAAAGTACCTGTCCATCAGCAAGTCCATTTTTCTTTCCTAAGGCTCTCAAAAGTGTCACAAATATCTTCCTCTGGAGAGGTAGTCTAGTAAAACTGCTTGTGGGTTAAAAAGTCTTTAAAAAGCTGGACTTTAGTACCAAGTGATTCACAAAGTTGTGTGGATTCAGAGACCAGTAGCTTACTGCACAATTCTAAACATGCTTACCCTGAAGTAAGTCCCATTGAATTCAGGTAAATGGGGTGAGGATTGCAGCCTTAACTATCAGCTCACTTTGCTATTTGAATGAAAAACACTATCCGTGGCTCGCTTCCAAAGATCACATCTTTTCAGTTTGCCACGACAAAACTGATGTGAATCAGGAGTCTATAAGGACACAGAGTCTCTTTACTGTTTTCTGTTTTGCTTTCTCCCTCTGATTAAGGCTGAGAACACGAGACTTGCAAGTACTTTAGAGGGTTATCTCAGGATAACCCAAGGAGATCTTGTGTGTCCAGAGCAGTAGGAAGGTGCCTAGCTAAAGAGCCGATTCAGACACCTATTAAGTGGATTTGAGGTGGTGGCTATGGAATTTGAGGCATGTAGGACACTTTTTAACGAGCAAGAGAACAGGATTTTGAACAGCAGCAAGAGAATCCTGTGGGATCTTGTGGAAGAGGATTGACCTCTAACCGAAGACCACAACACTGACTTGCTTAACAGCTTAAAGGATTATCAGAGAGTGAGAATGCCAGAAGCTTCAAGATTTATTATGACTTTACAGAGAGGCTTATCTAGAGGAATCGATCAGATTAAGCTGAGTATGTGTTGAAGAACACTTTCTTCAGGGGCTATACAATGTTAACGCTTTGCCCTTTGCAAGGGGCTCCCAGAGGACAATCTTCCTTAAAAAAGAAAGAAAGATGATTAAAGCTTCTAAATGCTTAATGCAGAGGTTTTCAACCTTTCTGAGTCCACAGCTCCCTTGACCAGCTACAGTACCTTCTTTCTGTGGCACCCCTGTGGGGCTCAGGAACCCAGTTACATCACCCCTAGCAGCCTCTCACCCCTTTTTGAACACTCTCCCTTTTGAAGTGTTCCTTCAGCCTCCTCTCCTCTCCCTTCTCCTTGGGAGTCCTCTGGGCAGCTGCTGCTGCTGGCCCTGGTCTCTGAGCTGTGCCCCCCCCCACTCCAAAGAGAAATGCCTCCTCACACTGCCCCACAGGGCAGAGGATGCCACCAGCCTTAGTGGCCTAATGGAGACTGGCCAAAGGTGAACGTGAGGCCAGCCCAGCACCTTACCTTGGGAGGCAGCAGTGGAAGCAGCAGGGCAACAAACAGCTGCAAACAGCTGCAGCAGCAAACAGCTGTACAACACATCCAACCAGTGCTACATCAACTGCACTGGCTCCTGGTGACATGCCAGTCAGTGTAGACAATACTGAGCTAGTTGGACCAGGGGTCTGACTCTCAGGAGAAGGAAGCTTCCTATATTCCTATTGCCAAGTGAAGGTCCAGCCAAGATAAACACGAATTTCCTGTGGCCCCTGAAAGAACAACACGTGCATGATAACAGTTTTTGTGGGGAATTATCAGCAGCACCCAAGGCTAGAATCAGGAACGCATGGCTCAGTCCACAACTGCCTTGTGAGAAGGAGCAGGGACCGAGCAATGGGAGCTCACCCTGTCATGGGGATTCGAACCGCCGACCTTCTGATCAGCAAGTCCTAGGCTCTGTGGTTTAACCCACAGCGCCACCCACTTCCCATTGTTTGTTAGTTACTTTATGCTATAACCAGGGCTTTCTTTCAGCTTCACTCAGCTCTCAGGTAGGTGCCATTGCCATTATAAAAGAACAAGGGAGGTGTTCGTGGTGAGATTTGGCACCTGTTTTTCTAGAAAAATGACACTGGCCTTAACATTTATTTTATTTATTTCTGTCCCAGTCTTCCAATTTCCTGTGTGCTACTCAGGGCAGGTTACAACCATGTAACAATGAGGCTGTATTCAATGGAGTGCTAAGTAATGCATTCCACCAATGCAAGGATTTCCACTTCAAGGGTAACGTGGGAAATGCTGAATGCTGGCCCACATACAGCTACACTTAGAAGTAAGGTTTGGGATGCCTGTGGAGGTCAGCTGAAAGGAGGGAACGGTTGGCATTAGGTGTCTAATACAGTCCTGTGACTGAAAACTGCCACTAGCTTCACCCCAAGGAGTGACTAGAGATGGCAACCATTGGTCAGTACCATCATTTCCACCCACTTCCCATTTTCAGCTAGCGACTTGCTGAATTCTATTGCATCTAGATCTCTTTCCTCTGGTCACCAGAGTGTTGGATGGAGGTGGTAAGAAACCTGTTTGCACTAAACTCTGCATGTTACTTCTGTGATGTATAACGGATGACAGGCACCAGGGGCAGAATTTAAGCTTCAGGGCCAATAATCCCACATTGCTAAAAAACAATAATGGTCCAGTCAAAAACTATAAGGCATAGGAAAGTTTTATTCAAGCCAGTGACTTTGACATGTAAGATCATTCAGCATAGCAATTTTAATAAAAATCTGAGATGTAATAGTCTTTTTTTTTTTTTTAAGTGATCTGTTGGGGGAAAACCCCATTGAAGAAGATAACAACGGTTACCCAGACCTTGTCACTGGTTGTGAAGTGGCCCCCATAACAGTTCAAGTTTCAAGGTCCCCCAAAATGTACGTCCACCACACCTGTGGCTTTTTAGTTATATTAGAATATGTGAAGTAACTAGGGCTATGCCAAAAGTTTGCCTATTTATGGGGGGGGGGGGTTGAAAATAGATTTTTTGAGGAAGGTGGGGACTTGACAAATAAATCCTTGATATTTATATTCCCTTCGTTCTCCCAGTCTTACTGCCATTGTTTTTCCTTCTCCTCCGCTGCTTCACTGCCGTTTTTTAAGAGTTTATTTTTGTCTTCTTAGAGTTATCTCAGCCACTCAAGGATGAAACATGACAAATGTGATGCCCCCCTGTGCTATGCAACTGATAGCTATGGCTACATAGAGGGCACACAAAACCAATTGAGAGTGGGGACAATTTTTCCTCCTTCAGTAACATGGAAATCTCAGCCATTTGGATAACCAGTTGTCCTCATTCTGTATCAGTAAATGTTTTGTCCTTCCTTTTGATGCAATTACTGAAAGGTTACTGAAAGGCAGGTGTTTTTCAGTTCTTCCAAAAATGTTTGCAATGCCCCCTTCCCGTGCAGGTACACACACACAATGTTTGGTTCAGTCCTAGGATATACAAACTACAATGGCCATGCTGAAATTTTAACTTTTTAATGGATACACTTAATCTGCTGGTACAAATGCAGTTTTTGGAGTCCGATGATTAAATCTGAATTTATGTCTGCTAAAACTCCACACTTTCAAAAGAACTTAGTCAACTGTATGACAAATTTCCTTCACAGAAACGGCAATTAAAAATGATCTACAAGGATGTGCTAGCAGAAAAGGCTAGAGATCAATTAGGATACACACACTGTTCAGCATAGTTGCTACTGGACAATTGGCTAGCAGGTCTGAGTAAATCATTATGCCCAATTAAACAATAAAACCTGACAGTAGGGTGGACTCTAATAAGTGAGGCTTCGGTTTTGGGGCATAGAGAATGTGCCCTTAGAGATTATTTTATTGGGAAATTTTGCTTTATTGCTGAATTGCTACTTTGATTGGAGGTTCTGATTTTTCAAGTTATTCCACACATTGATCTCCTTTCTAAAGCCTTAACCAATAAGATCAGTTTGACTTCCATTATCTTTATTGTACAGTGATTTCTATTGCAATTTGACAGTACTTATGTCAAAGCTGCAGCTCAAAACAGCACAGGCTCCATAAGGCCAGCTCCTTTGCTTTCTTTGCAGCACAGTCTCTTTTTTATCCCAGCTGTGCAAGGAGCCTCTGATAGCTAAGTCGGTAGAGTATGAGACTCTTAATCTCAGCGTCGTGGGTTTGAGCCCCATGTTGGGCAAAATATTCCTTTGTTGCAGGGGTTGGACTAGATGACCCTTGTGGTCCCTTCCAACTCTACAATTATATTATTCTATAAAAGCTGCATTTAAATCTGTTCAGTGTGTTTCAGTGAATGATCATGACGCTCATCTAAATCAATAGTAGCTGAATCTATAATAAAATCAGCAACATTTGGCAACAAGACGAATTTCATTTTGGGTTAATTGTTGAGAACAACCTAATTCCGGGGAATTAGCTACTGAAATAAATACTCACAAAAAATGAAAGAGCAGCCCAAATGGGCTAATGACATTAAGATTTTCCACCTGTAGGAGAGTGGCTGGGCCACAGGCTTGCAGGTGCTGAGATGGTTGTCTGCGAGCCTATCTTTTTGCTTCTTGCAACTTCATTTGTGTGATGTTGGATGCATGCACTCAAACAACTATGCCCTTTCTCCTGTCCTGCAAAAAATTGTTAGTAAAGTAAAGCTTGAGCCAGCCCTCTGTAGTGGCTGCACAGACTTATCTATTGCACAGTTTCTTATTGAATTAAACAGAAGGCTATGCTACCATGCTCAAAGAGGTAACCTCAGATATTCAAGGGCTAATGGAAGCTCTTACAATACAGAGGAATGTACATGAGGAGTTACGACTTCTTTCATCAGGTCCCTTTTGAATTTCTGCATGACTTTTGTAGCACTTGGCAGAATCTGTCTGAAACCTTTCAACACCAAAAGGGGAAATATATATCAGAGAAGAATTCCTGAGGCTGAGTTCCCTGTAGACTCCTGCAATAACCCCGGCCATGTATTCCTCCCCAACATTTTTGATAACTCCTTAAAGTTGGCTTCCATTTGTTTAGGCTGATTTTTTTTTAATGCTCTGTGGCTAGTAGCTAGTACCTTGAGAGTGAAAGGCCATAAGTTCACTTTCCAATCAGGGTTTATTTTAAGCTATCTCAGAGCTCATCCTGGCATGCCAAGTTCTGTCTTGGTGCAAGAAAAACATGCCCCAATCATTTTCGTTTCTTTGTTCATTTCCAACCACAGCAATTTCTGAGCTTTCAGCGGAGTTGGGTCATTGTCTAGTTTGATCAAGCCTGAAATCTGTGAAATCTCTTGATCCCATAGGGCTACCTGTGTGACACAGATGAAATCTGTCCCTTCCCAAGTATTTCCTTTTATTTATTTTAGTTACAATGGAGCCATTGGCCACACTTTAGTGCCTTTCCATTTTTCTGCTGTAGTCCTAAATCCATTATTCTTAGACACATACTGGGGGACATGTGTGCCATGGGGGATCCTGTAGTTTGGGTAGCCCAGGACCTTCATATGCACTGCCCAAGCTTGTACCCCAGGGAGGTAACTTCAGTGCTTCTAATGCAACAGTTTGACCTCACCCCTTGAAGCACACACCATTGTTTCTCAAGAAAGACAGATGCCAACAACAACATCACTCAAAATACCCATCACTCAGTACCTAAAGAACAAGGGAGTTTAGAAATCAGCACTGATGGTACCTCTTTCTGCTTCATCCTTTCACTTCATCCTTTGGAGAAGTGCAAGGATGCACTGAAGTTTTCACTATGAGATTCCTTCATTTGGCTGACAGTATGGGGAAATCCTATGGAACATAGGAAGTTGCTTTATACTGAGTCAGACCACTGGTCCATCTAGCTGTCTACTCCAGGGGTGGAGAACCATTAGCCCTCTGGATGCTGTTGGGTTCCAACTTCAATCAGCCCCAACCAGCGTGGCCAATAGTCAAGAATGATGGGAGTTGTGTTTCTACCAACATCTGGAGGTCCACAGGTTCACCACCACTAGTCTGCAATGTCCAGCTCTTTGATATTTCAGGCAGAGTTGCCTCCCAGCTTTACAAGGTGGATATTGAACCTGGGATCTTCTGCATGCAAACCCTAGAAGTATTGCCATTGGCAAGAATCTGCTATGTTGTCTCTGAGCTCTGAAGAACTGGAGATGGTAGGGTCGACTATCCTCTAGCTGATAGGAGAAAACTTGTTCATTATACTGGCAACTGACTGAGATACATAAGTGAGTTGCTTCTCCCAATTGAATTCAGAAAAATCTTTGTTCCAGTCATAAAGCTTTTGGAACAGTGCTTCCTAAATAGATTATATCTGAATTATGCTACTGTGCCTTCCAACGTGGAGAAAATTCTCGTTCTTTTTGTGCCTTCGTTCTTAACGGCATTTAATTTGTCCTCTCCTGGTTTTTAATTTTTTTTGAGATTTAAAGTTCTTGAGATTTTAAAATTTTGGAGGTTTACCTAACTTTTCAAAATTGGTATATTATATATTTTATTGCCGTAAGCTGCTTTGAGACATATGTGGTAAAAAGTGGGATATTTCCCCCCGCAATATTAAAAAATAAATAAACAGCAGTATCATCAAACTTTACAATAGCAGACTTGGATGGTGAGTGCAGACAGGGTTGCAGCCAAAATCAACAAGAACAGGAACAGCCCAGTGATGATGACAGAGCATGCTCAGTGGCCATAAAATGCTTAGTGTTTGGAGAGGGTACTAGATTACTTTGTGGGGTAGGGAATGGGCAGAATGGAGCTGCATGCTGGCTGAAATACCGAACAGGAGCAGTCTAGATGACAATGTTTCATTTCAGGTTGCAACCGAATATCAATCACTCAAATTACTATTATTATTTGTTTGGTTTTTTAAAAAGCAGCTACAGCAGCAATGCATGGGGAAGTCCTCTCAAAACGAATGGTGTGACAGAAGTGTGTGTATGCTCCCACGTTTATTCATGTTCAAAACACTTTGTGATGTATGCTGACATATGAAGGTAATGAATTCTTTGGTGACTGGAATATTCCCTACCTTGTGTTCCACCTCGTCCACCAATGAACCAGCACCTAAGTATCTGGACCCAGGAGAACGCTCAAGTCACCTGCTCCTCAGATCAGAAGGTGATTGTGGCTTTGGTTTGATATTAAACAGCCACAGCACTGCCTGGTCAGAAAGAGCAAGTGTACTAGCCTTTTGCCACGTTGAGACCTTGGTTCTCATGGAGCATAGCTTACAACCTAATGGTTTTGGTGGTCACCTCCCCGTGTGAGACTCAATAAAAGCAAAACCAAATGTAAGGAATGATTAATGGTCCTGAGGATCCTGCAGTCAATTGCTCGAGTTGTTGGCAGGTAAGCATTGGCTTGACTTGCAGTTTTGAAACCACATCACAAATGAAGGTACCCCAACGTAACACATTGCTTTGTTTTTTTTAATCAGTGTGCTTATCTGCCGAAGATAAAAGTAGATTGACTTTAATGTCTTCCTAGTTGTTTGCATCACCTAATCGTTAAGCAGAAAGTATTACAATAAGTAATGTAGCCTTGTTGGGTACGGGGAGAGGGGTCTTGTCTTTTCTTATTATCAGTAGCAGAACTATGGGTGAATTACACCGTGCATGCACAGAACAGCAAATAATTCTGCATCCTGCTTATTCTGCTTTTCCTCATGCTGTCTTAGCTTATCAATATTGCCGGAATACAATATCTAATGCACAAGGCATTAGAGTGAGGTGTGATGCCATCTCACTCCTTTTCTGTGAACAATTGAGGCTGTCCTCATTTGAAGCAAAATTCCAAATGAAATCATCAGACTTCCTTGCCACACATGCCGTACTGAGCACTGCTGACACAAATCCCAATGCAAGCTTATACAGAGTCACCTGCCCATGATGGGTAGAAGTTGCCTACATCACAGATGACCAAGCAGGAAAGCCAGCAGGGTCAGGGCTGATGGGAACTATAATCTAGCAGCATCTGGAGGGTCACAGCTTTCTCATCCATGCTGGTGGAGTCATTAAATTCCAAGAATATGCCCACTTGCTTTGCTCCCAGTGCTGAAGACTAGAAATAATAGTACCTGATCCCCCCCACTGAGAAAGGCTTTGGCTGAAACTCATTCAGTTTGTTTCAATCCCTAATGCCTAGAGCAGGGGTCAGCAAACTTTTTCAGCAGGGGGCCGGTCCACTGTCCCCCAGACCTTGTGGGGGAGGCGGACTATATTTTGAAACAAATAATAATGAACGAATTCCTATGCCCCACAAATAACCCTGAGATGCATTTTAAATAAAAGGACATATTCTACTCATGTAAAAACACGCTGATTCCCTGACCGTCCGCGGGCCAGATTTAGAAGGCAATTGGGTCGGATCTGGCCCCCAGGCCTTAGTTTGCCTACCCATGGCCTAGAGGCATTATTATGCAGGTGTTGCTTTTTTACCTCTGTAATATCGGATACCATATATGAATCAATTTTAGCATTTGATTGTGTTTGTTTGTTGTCCAATAACTTTATGAATGGCCTTGGGACACACACTGCCTTGATTAGTAGAGATTTATATCACTGATGAGGAATAATAAGCCTGACCAGTCTCATTGTTGAGGGCGCTCTGCTGAACACTGAGGCTGCAATCTTACACACATTTCCCCAGGATTAAGCTACATTGAACTCAATAGGGCTTACTTCTGATATGCATAGGATTAGGCTATGACTGAATAAATATTCAGCCAGCACTCTTTCTTGGTATAGTACCAAATAAAACAGAGTACTTAACCCCTAGCCCTAATCAAGGTTTTGCTATAGCTGACCTTTCAAATCAGCAACAAAGTGGAGCAAATCAGCCAATATTATTTTTCAGGCTTTGAATTTCAAAAATAATATAGTGGCTGCACTTGATTGACACATTGAAAGCACTGTTGCAAAGTGCTTGTTTTCATTCCTAAGAACCATGTGCCCAGTTCCATGAGTCCAAGGAAGCTTTGGATTTAATTTGTGTCCCCCTCAAAAAAACATGTGCAAAATTTCCTTTGCAAGTCAAGGGCGTTTCAAAAAGCTCATTCAAACAGAAGGGTCAGAAATGCCATTTGCTTATATTCAGATCCTTTAAACATCTGCAAAGTAGATCTTTGGATCCCTGCTTATAAGAGTGACTGAGACTTGCCATATTTACATCTACCATTTATACTACCTCTGCAAATGTTGTAGCTGTGCATTGCTTTGTTACAGGAATTTCATGGAGGGAGTCTTAATGCAGCCTGTTTTATAAGAATTGTATTGATTTGAGGTTGGATGTCTGGTAAATGCCAGCTTGTGGAAACCTGGAAATAAATGTTTATCAATGTTTAGTGACTTTTGCAAATTCTGTTATAAATAATGTTCCTCTGTATGGTTTCCTTAATCTCTTCCTGTGGTTGTTAGCCAAAATCTCATTCTGCCCCTGTGCAGAGCTAGCATCTACAGTAAGATCAATAAACATTGTGACTAAAATGGCTTCATGCCTTTTGATTCGCTCTGTGTCATAGCTGTGTTAATAACAGCAATCTGTGGACACCGTTTAGGGCACTTTCCCTAACTTGGTGTCCTGCAGATATTTTGAACTCCCATTTACCCCAAACAATGGCCAATGGTCAGAGAAAATGAGATTGTAGTCTAGAAGATCTGGAGGGCACCATTTTGGGGAAGCTGCTCTTGAGGTCTGAATGAAATCACCAGTGCTTTGATGTACAAAAGTTTAGATCATGTGAAGTCCCTCCAAGTAGTCACTAAATGATATTTGGAGCAGCAATAAAACCACTAACACATTTGCAAAGCTAAGCAGGGTCCGGTATGGTTCCAAACTGGGTGGGAGACCGTGTGTTGACATTCTGGCATTGCAGGTGGTTGGACTAGATGGTCTCTTCCAACTCTCCTGTTCTATGTTTCTTTGACATCATTTCCTACCCTCAAATCTTCAGTAAGCAAACTATGCAATTTTCCAATACTTTGGTGTTCAGCTCAGGGATGCTATTTAAGATTCCAGTGCCTGTAGGGAAACAGCCAGGTTATATTAAGAACCTTTGCTGTGGTTATTTTTGTACCTCTGAATAACCCTCCCTTTCTGTATGTGGTGCATCACAGTTGTAAATAACTTTATTAGGACCATACAAAATGACGAAAAGAGGGCAGGCTTTGCATTCTCCAGATCAATTCAACAGGCAAGATGTTACTCAAAGCAGAAATTGAGAGGAGTTGGAGATACATCCTGAGGTGTTTTATTTAAAAAGAAAATTAAGCTGGACACTTTGATGTTTGCATTTAGACTCAGTCTGAAGATGGAGATCGCATAGTGTATTTGCAGGTATCAGATTACACCTGATATTCTGACAAGAAGCAGCAATAGCTGATCCCCATTTTTTTGGAGAAAAACAAAGCCTGGCTGTTACCCAGATCTGTCTTGTGCCTTAAGCAAAACACACAAGTTTCTGGTTATGCAGAAATCATATCTGTGTCACCCACCCCATAGGTATAGGTATTCCTGAAGAATATTTTTGTGTGTACCGAAGAATCCCTAACTCCTTCATAAGAGGGTACCTATAGAAATCCATTAATCACTATGCTTTTGCCTGAAATCCTGAAATCTTGATGGTATGGTGTTTTTCAACCAACACATTTTATAACACAAAGCCCTGCACCCAAACTGTGGCTGGCCCAGTAGCTTTCAGGGTGAATTCCATCATGCTATTCCCCATAGAGTTCCCCGCATGAAGCCCCATTATCCAGGCTCATTTCAGTGAGGGTAAATTTCCGGCCTTAATGAACTTGTCTTCATTTTTGATTGTTCTGCTGCCAAACACGATGCCTCACGCTGAGAAAGAGCAAGGAAATGTGTCCCTTTTAAATTAAAAATGGGAATGTGGAAGAGAGAACAGATTGGGGAAACAGAGCCAGAATAAATGACAAGTACCAAAACAGAGAACACACCTTCCATTCACAAGTGAGCGATCAAGGGGGGGATAATATTTGTTGTTTCTCCCTGAACACTCTCAGGGCTGATTCACACACACATGTGCACTGCTTGAGGATCCTCAGACAACTTGCGACAGGGGAGGCGAGCTTGTCGCAGCAGGAAGGCGGGGGGAGAGAGACACCTGTGACTCTTCACCAGCAGGACTCATCTCTGCCTCTTGGTTTCCCTCCTCCCCTGATTCTGATTCTGAGTCTCTGGCACAGACTCTCCCTGCTCACTAACTCTGTTACCCCTTCAGCTTCTGACATCCCCCCCCCCCCCCGTTTTCTCCCTCTTCTCCCTCAGACCACTCATCATTATCACACTCCCTGGCCTCTGCTGCCAGTGTGGTGTAGTGGTTAAGAGCGGTAGTCTCGTAATCTGGTGAACCGGGTTTGATTCCCCGCTCCTCCACATGCAGCTGCTGGGTGATCTTGGGCTAGTCAAACTTCTCTGAAGTCTCTCAGCCCCACTCACCTCACAGTGTTTGTTGTGGGGGAGGAAGGGGAAGGAGAATGTTAGCCGCTTTGAGACTCCTTCGGGTAGTGATAAAGTGGGATATCAAATCCAAACTCCTCCTCCTCCTCTTCTTCTTTTGGAGTTCCCCAGCTGATTCCTCGCCCCATTCCTCTGTGTCCAACCAGTCCATGTATGCAGTGGGCTTCATGTCCAAGTAGGGATTTGAACCCTGCTCTCCCAGGCCCTAGTTCAACAATCTAAGCACCACACCACACTGGTGTAATGATAACATTATTATTATTATTATTATGGTACCACTACTTGTGCCACTACCAAGAAGGCCCTCTGCCTGGTTGCCTGTAACCTCACTTCTCACAGTGAGGGAAGGCCCTGGACCTCAGTGTCTGGGCTGAATGATGGGGGTGGAGGCGATTCTTCTGGTATACTGGGCTGAGGCCTTTTAAGGGCTTTAAAGGTCAGCACCAACACTCTGAATTGTTCTCGGAAACGTACTATCTGATTTCTCATCTACACATGCAGGTCATCATTTAATGGTTCCCAATCCCATGTTTGCATTTGACATGGAAATCAGGAGCCAGAAGGGGGGATGTGGATTTGCAGGAAGAGTTCTTAATCCTTTCTCCTCGCCACTGTGTTTCCTTGTTTGTTTTCCCCAGTTGACCAGGAAATTCAGAATCTGCTGGGGAAGTGATTTGAGGAAAGAGCTTGCAGAGTAAAAGAAGCAGCCAGAGAAGGATTGAGGGAAAAGTTACTCAGGGGAAGAGATCAACAGCTTCCTCCTTGCTAATTATTCTTGTTTTTGTACATCATTGTCAAACATTGGACTGGGAGGGTTCCATTTTTGCACCTAGTGCCTAGTTCCTGCCTCAGGCTCCATCTGCCCTACACATTTACAGCAGTGACACACCGTCCACTTGTCATGGTAGTTAGGTTAATGAGGCGAGCCTGCCGTTTTCATAACACAGGTATTTAATATCTGACACTGTCAACACAGTTTCCGTGGCTATTCCAGTGAATCTTGACAATCTTCAGCTTGTGACATTTGTAGCGGCATCCCAAATACCAGGAGCTTTTGTGCGGAAATGAGAAAAAGGCATGTATATCTTGAAAGGTTTGTAGGTGATTGTATAGCAAAACACTTTTGGCAGGAGTTCTTTCCTTAACAGCTCTTGCATCTACCGATTTGTAAGGTGCCATGTTACCCTCAGACTTCAATAAGCAAGCCTGATAATTGTAGCTTATATTTAAGTGACTGTGATTGACTCCAAACTCTAATGATAAAAGAGGCGGCTAAGTTTGATCATTAAATCCCTGTAAGAGAAGCTTTAAATCACAAGAGATGTGTGAATATGCAGAAACAGTTTATTATCCCCTTTCCCCCTCTAGTCACTCATTTATATTGTAATGTAGCTGGGTTTTATTTCCTCTTTCTATTTCTTTAAGGCATCATACGCACAGAATATTTAGGATGGTGGAAGGGACTCAATCATTCCACCTTATGCACCCAAGTGACCTGATCTGACACCCCTAAACTTGCAGATCAGTAATGTATTTTTGATGCTCAAAATTGTGCACATAAAAAATGCACATTGCTTTTTTTTAAAAAAAAATAATTTTTTATTAATTTTCCAAACATGTACTATACACCAACGACAAAACAAAACAAAACATACACACAAATAAACATGTATAATTTCATAAACTCATTTTCCTTCACCTTGTTTCCCGGACTTCCCCATACCCCCCTTTTTCTGCATCCTTATTTTTCCCTTTTATCAGCAACCCTCCATTTAATTAATTAATTCATCTTCATTGTGATTCCCTTAAATTTATGAAATACAGCTGCAATTCTCTGTTTCTTAACACCATAACATCTCAGCACTCCTCAATATTACAACAGTTTTTAAGATATATTTTAAATTTCTTCCAGTCTTCTTCCACTGTCTCACTCCCCTGGTCTCGGATTCTGCCGGTCATCTCTGCCATTCCCATGTAGTCGATCACCTTCGCTTGCCATTCTTCCAGAGTAGGTAGCTGCTGCGTCTTCCAATACTTTGCCAGAAGAATTCTTGCTGCTGTGGTAGCATACATAAAGAAAGTTCTGTCCTTCCTTGGCACCAATTGGCCCACCATGCCCAGGAGAAAAGCCTCTGGTTTTTTAGGAAATGTCCATTTAAGGACCTTTTAAATTTCATTATAGATCATTTCCCAGTAGGCTTTAATCTTCGGGCAGGTCCACCAAAGGTGATAGAAAGTACCCTCAGTCTCATTACATTTCCAACATTTATTATTGGGCAAATGGTAAATTTTTGCAAGTTTGACTGGAGTCATATACCATCTATAGATCATTTTCATTATGTTTTCTCTTAAAGCATTACAAGCCGTAAATCTAACACCAGTGTTCCATAACCTTTCCCAGTCATCAAACATAATGTCATGACCTATATCTTGTGCCCATTTGATCATAACCGATTTTACTGTTTCATCTTGTGTATTCCATTTCAGCAGCAAATTGTACATTCTTGACAAGTTCTTAGTATTGGGTTCTAACAGTTCTGTTTCTAATTTCGACCTCTCCTTTTGAAAACCTATTTTCCTGTCTTGTTTAAATACCTCATTTATCTGAAGGTAGTGCAACCAATCTCGTACTTTAGACCTTAATTTATCATAACTCTGTAATTTGACCCTTTCACCATCTTGCTCTAAAATTTCACAATATTTTGGCCATTTGGACTCCATATTAAGTTTTTTTGTCTCTTTAGCCTCCATTGGTGATAGCCACCTGGGAGTTTTACTTTCCAGTAAATCTTTATATCTTATCCAAACATTGTATAGTGCTTTCCTAACAATATGGTTTTTAAAACCTTTATGCATTTTTACCTTGTCATACCATATATAAGCATGCCAGCCAAATCTGTTGTCGTACCCTTCCAGATCCAAAATGTCTGTGTTCTCAAGAAGCAGCCATTGTTTCAGCCAGCAAAACGCTGCCGATTCATAGTAGAGTCTCAGGTCCGGCAGGGCAAACCCCCCTCTATCTTTTGCATCAGTTAAAATCTTAAAGTTTATTCTGGGCTTTTTGCCCTGCCAGACAAATTTTGATATGTCTTTTTGCCACTTCTTAAAACAGTCCATTTTGTCCAGGATCTGGAGTGTCTGGAATAAAAACAACATTCTAGGCAATACATTCATCTTAATAACAGCAATTCGGCCTAACAAGGAAAGTTTCAACCTTGACCATATTTCTAGATCTTTCTTCACCTCTGCCCAACATTTGTCATAGTTGTCTTTAAACAAATTCACATTTTTAGAAGTCAGATTCACACCCAGGTACTTCACCTTTTTTGTTATTACTAAACCTGTTTCACTTTGAAACTTCTCTTTTTCTGCCAATGTTAGGTTTTTCTCCAACACTTTAGTTTTTTGCTTATTCAATTTAAATCCTGCTACTTGACCAAATATCTCAATTAGTTCTAATACTCTTTTAGTACTAGTATCTGGCTGTTGTAAAGTCAATACAAGGTCATCTGCGAATGCCCTTAGTTTGTAGTTTCTGGCTCCGACCTGAATCCCTTTAACCAATTGGTCCCCTCTAATCATGTTTAACAAGACCTCCAGGACTGTTATAAAAAGTAAGGGAGATATTGGGCACCCCTGTCGTGTACCTTTTTCTATGGGTATTTCTTCCGTAACCACATTGTTCACAATCAACTTTGCTTTTTGCTTAGAATATATAGCACCTATACCGTTTTCAAAACCTTGGCCTACCCCCATACCTTGGAGATTCTTCTTCATAAAGGTCCAACAAATGTTATCAAAGGCTTTCTCCGCGTCCACAAAGATCAGTACCGCCTTTCTGTTAATGTTCACTTCCAGCAGTTCCAAAATGTCTATAATGTTCCTGACATTGTCTGACATATGTCTCCCTGGGAGAAAGCCTGTTTGGTCCTTATGAATCTCCTCAATCAGTACTCTTTTCAATCTTTTTGCTAAAATGTCTGCAAAAATTTTGTAATCCACGTTAAGTAATGATATAGGGCGGTAGTTTTTAACCTGGTTCTTTTCAGTCTCTGTTTTCGGTATAAGTGAGATAAAAGCTTCTTTCCACGATTCAGGTGCCTTTTTCCCTTCCAAAATTTCATTGCAGACCTCCTTCAGTGGTTGTATTATCCATTCCTTCAATGCCTTATAGTATCTAGCCGTTAGGCCATCTGGTCCTGGAGATTTTCCCAACTGCATATTCTGAATGGCGCCCTCTATTTCTTGCTCTGATATTTCCTCATTCAAAATCATTTTGCTTTGATCTGAGATCTTTGGTAATCCATACTTCTTAATAAATTCTTCTATTTCCCGCTCATCAATTGGCCCCTGTGTATATAATTTCCTGAAAAAGCTTTGGAAACAGTTGCTTATCTCATTTGGTTTATGAATAATTTTTCCATCCATTTCCAAACTTGTCACAGTGTTCAGTTTTTGTCTCTTTTTCAGTTGCCATGACAGAAGTTTCCCACATTTATCTGCCGATTCAAATGTTCTTTGTCTCATTTGCTTTATTTTCCATTCTATCTCTTGATTCATCAATTCCATATATTGCGTCTGGTAATACTTTATTTCTCTCAAAATCTCATGAGACTTTGGTTTAGACCTCAATTTCTTCTCACCTTCTTTTATCTTTTCCAAAAGTTTTTCTTTCCTCTCATTCTGCTTTTTCCTCTTTATAGAGTTTTGTTGTATCAGGAAACCTCGCATCACGGCCTTACTTGCGTCCCATATTATTCTTTTCTCCACATCTGTTCTCAAATTTATCTCAAAATAGTCTTTCAAAGTTTTTTGGGCCTTCTTATAAATCTCTTCATCTCTGAATAGGGCGTCGTTCATCCTCCATCTGAAAGTTCCAGTTGTTGTTAATTTCATCTCCATCTTCACAGCATTATGGTCGGAGCAAGTCTTTGGGCAGATTTCTGCTTTTTTTATCTTTGGAGCCATGCTACTAGTTACCCAGATTTGGTCGATCCTTGTCCATGTCATTTTTGCTTCAGAGAAAAAAGTTCCCTCTCTCTCCAGAGGGTTCTTCACTCTCCAAATATCAATCAGGTCCAGTGTTTCAGTCATTTCAAAAAAAAAGTCTTTGGTAGTCTTCCATCTTTAGAAATTATTTGTCTCTGTGCCTTGTCCATGTTAGTGGAGACAACACCATTCATGTCTCCCATCATTATGATTTTAAAGTCCAAATAGTCCATTAAAGTCTCATGCAACTTCTTAAAAAATTCCGCCTTCCCTTCATTTGGTGCATATATTCCCAATATCAAAAATTTTTCTCCTTGGACTTGTATTTCTATTGCCAGATATCTTCCTTGTTCGTCTTTAAATATCATTTTAGGGGCCAATTTTTCCTTTGCATAAATCACGACGCCTCTTTTTTTTGACCTTGTCTGATGAAATAAATTCTTGTCCAAGTCTCTTGTTTACAAGTAGTTTCCTGTGTATCCTGGTCACATGCGTTTCTTGTAAACATATTAAGTCCAATTGCTCTCTCTTCAAAATATGGAAGACTTGGCGTCTTTTTCGGGGAAGGTTCAAACCATTACAATTCCAGCTAAGAAGTTGCAGAGACATTGTGCTGCTATGTACCTATTCCAAAAAAATGCACATTGCACTGGTGAAATCACCGAAAAGCACTGAGAGTTGCATATTTTATGTACAATGTGCATATTTTACATCTCTGAAGTGTGCACAAAATGTGTACAGTGGGATGGAATGACATGCAATGGAACGGGATGCAATGGCATGCAATGGGATACAGTGGGAAGGAACAGTGACTGAAACAAGGTGGAATTATCTGCTCATTGCTTCCCTAGGGATAGGCAAAACGCCTAGAGTATAAGGAAATCATTCCCTTGTCATATAGCATGTACCTTTAAGGTCCACTGGAGCTAACCTTGGGCACCTCAGCTAACAACAAGTCTGGGAAGAGAAGGGTTCAAGTAGGCAAGGGAAGTGAGTGAGCTATGGCTGCACTAGAGGAGCAACCTTCTGCCCCACAAATGTATAAGCAACACATTGTTGTGGCTTCTTTGCTTTATATGGTCGTTTTGCAGCTTAGAGCAAAAGCTTAACAACAGGTAGTTTCAAAATATGTCATTCCAGACTACTGGCTGCATATTTCAGGCTGAAGCCACAAGCATGTCATCTGGGACATGATGCCTCACGCAGCCCAGATGGTGCATTTGGGCTTCTTTCCAAAATGGTCTCAGAATGCCAGTGTGGCAGTTTCCTCAGGAGGCTGTCGAGCGGAAGTGCTGCTCTGCTGAGCAAAATCTGCCTCTTCTGTCCAGCAAGTGGCCCACAACAATTCCCAGTCCGGATTCCTCTCCTCTCCAATTTAGCTCCTTATCAGTGCATTTTTCCCTTATATTTCTTATTGGCAGAGTCCTAAACAACTTCACAAACAAAGGTTGCTGAAGGTATATTGAATATCAAAGTTATACGATAAAATACTGAAAAAGTAAACAGTACACAGTAGAACGAAAGGCGCCTGTCTGTGACTTTTGACTTTCCGCTGTAGGCTACACACAGGGAAAGGGTTGCAGCTGAATAGTAGAGCATCTCTGGTTCAATTCCTAGCATTTCTGGGTATAGCTGGAAGAAACATCTGACTGGAGAGCTGTTGCTAGCCCATGTAGACAATAGAGGTCTGCAGACCAAATGGTCTGTTTCAGTATAAGCTTCCTGTTTCCTATTCCAGCATCCAGTTTTCCACAATGTTCAGCCCCCCCCCCCCCCGAAGGATGTAAACACAATAGTCCTCCCTCACCATTTGCCCACTGCTACCTAGTATTCACAGGCATTACACTTGGGCTCCATGATCACTGCAGATGGTGACAGCAGTCACAAAATTAAAAGACGCCTGCTTCTTGGGAGAAAGGCAATGACAAACCTAGACAGCATCTTAAAAAGCAGAGACATCACCTTGCCAACAAAGGTCCGTATGGTTAAAGCTATGGTTTTCCCAGTAGTGATGTATGGAAGTGAGAGCTGGACCATAAAGAAGGCTGATCGCCGAAGAATTGATGCTTTTGAATTATGGTGCTGGAGGAGACTCTTGAGAGTCCCATGGACTGCAAGAAGATCAAACCTCTCCATTCTTAAGGAAATCAGCCCTGAATGCTCACTGGAAGGACAGATCGTGAAGCTGAGGCTCGAATACTTTGGCCATCTCATGAGAAGAGAAGACTCCGTGGAAAAGACCCTAATGTTGGGAAAGATGGAGGGCACAAGGAGAAGGGGACAACAGAGGACGAGATGGTTGGACAGTGTTCTTGAAGCTACCAGCATGAGTTTGACCAAACTGTGGGAGTTAGTGGAAGACAAGAGTGCCTGGTGTGCTCTTGTCCATGGGGTCACGAAGAGTCGGACACGACTAAACGACTAAACAACAACAACACTTAGCTAACGTTAATCCCCTTTCAAAGGTAGCTAAGACTGAAACAAATGTTACAATATATGTAGCTTTCCTGTCTTCTCCTAATGCTTTCCCTCCAGCAGTTTACCACGCAGAAAAGCAGCAGGGGTGGTGGTGGTGGTGATGAAATTGCTAGAGGGAAACAGGTTAAGCAGTGTCCTTGCTGCTCTTTGCACACATTCATAGCATCCTTTTGTTAAGAAAAAAAAGAAATGGAAGGAAAGTTTGGTTACACACAACCACATGTAGACCTAAGCCAGGGGCCACCGCCACATCCTAAGACAGCAAATTCAATTTGTTATTTATGCTTTTGTGGGAATAAGTTCTGAAGACATATTAGGTTCCTCTGACATGTTTCTTGCCATTGTTTACATCATTTGATGTAACAGAATGGTGACGAACCTTTTTGTTGATTGGCAAACACAAGGAACTTCTTAGCTTTCTGGTGAAGAATCTAATCCAGCGTAAAACAACTACAAAGATTCATTCAGACCTTCAGGTCATTTCCACATCCCTTTCATTGCTTGAGGAAGCATGGCTTCAGTTATACACGCAGGGTTCGCTGAAGAGCAGCCATCACAAACTGTTTGAGTCTGCTTGGAATCAACTTGATCCCCTACCCCTCTTTCCTTTTTCCTTCTGTGATGGAACTTCTATTTGGGGACTTCCCTGGCTTTCTTCTGGCCCATGTAGGATCAGTCTGGATAGTTGGCCTTGGTGAAGATTTGACGTTTTCATCCCCAAAATGTTTTTGATTTGAGTTTCTACTGAAATGAGGCTGCATTTTAATGTTGTATTTTAATCTTGTTTTTCAGTTGTATTTTAATCAATTGTTTTATACTTGGTGTTAGCCGCTCTGAGCCCGGTTTTGGCTGGGGAGGGCGAGGTATAAATAAAAATTACTATTATTATTATTATTATTATTATTGTTGTTGTTGTTGTTGTTGTTGTTATTATTATTATTATTACAACTGCAGCTCCCTGACAATAATTAGGCATAAGAAAAGCCTTCTATCACAGCCAACAGAAAGCTTATTTCAGGCCTAATTGCAGTGGTGTGGGAGTGTTTTCAGGGATCAAAACTGCAGAGGGAAGGAGTAACCTCAGCTCCCCCCCCCAAAAAAAATCACCCCTGCTCCTTCGTAAACAGGCTTCAAAGAAGTCTTCTATTGTACCCAAAAGAACCCTGATTGTAGTGGTGGGGACATTTGTGTCACAGCCAGGGAGCACATGAGCATGCTAACTCATGCTAACTCTTGCCTTTGACAAGTTGGATAACACCTGATGCAGGGAGCCTGCACTACTACATGTGACTGAGAACCCTGGAAAAAATGAAGGATTTAAAGGGAGCCTAAAAGAGTAGAAAAGGCTCCCAGTGCAGAAGTGATTCCTTCAGCTCACGAAGCCAGTGTGCCCATCCTAACCTTCCCACCCCAAGAGTTTGATTAAATGGAGAAGCAGAATGGTCGGATACGGCTATGTTGATTCTGTCTTCTGAGAATAATCAACAGGATGCCCTGCATTTGCTTCAATGCAGCACTTTGTAATGTTAATTTATCATCCCGTTCGTAGCATGGGAAATGTCAGTGAATACAGATGAATCTTATTTACAGTGAAGAACTGAACCATGAAAACATTTTCCCCAATAGCAGACAAGTTGCTACAACATTCAAAGAGTGTGCTGGAAAGTTCCTCTGGGACTGCAGTGATTTCCCTCCTCCATTATCCTAAACCTGTCACAATCCATGCACCAGGTCAACTTTTTGGACACGACAGCTATATAAACACTGCCACTGCCTTATACCAGAAACCAGCTCAAACACGGCTACACAATTGCATTTATTCTGAGTTTGCTGCACCATCCAGTGCCTACAGCCAAACCTTATGCCTGAATTTATTCTGGCCCCTTGAACAGGGACAAATACCCACAGAATTTATAGTAATGGAACATATTATTTCAATGTGAATTTTGCCCAATTAGTACATTTTTACACACACACACACAAAATCCATGACAGAATGAATTTTTGTATTTTCCCCCCATCAATATATGCATTTGGATGCTGGCTGATCCATTATGTACACATTGTCTGGGTGAAGAGTTTTTGCATTGCTGGTGCCACCCAGTCAGATGTGCATGTAAATAATAATAATAATAATAATAATAATAATAATAATAATAATAATTTGGCAAGGTGCAAATTTTGAAGGATAATTGTGTTTTGGCTCATGTATTGTTTCAGAAAGTGCAGATTTGGTATGTTCATCTTTAAATGTAAACTTAGTCAGATATATCTCCTGTCCCTAGCAGGGGGTTGGACTAGATAACATCCTTCAAGGTCCCATCAGACTCTAAAGTTGCGGTTTATTCTGTATCCATCACATTATATTTCCTTTTGCAGTTCAGATTTTAATAGAGGGCAAGATTCCCCCCTGCAACAATATGTAGATTATAGCAGGCCAGTAACTTACAGCAAGTATAGCACCTTGAGTCAGTCACGCTAAGTAATCAAACGCATAATAGAGTCGCTTTCAGTGAACGCTTATAGAATGAGTCAGTCTGTGATCAATTCTCTCGCACTAGAAATCTTATGGGACAAGAAATCTTTCAAGTTTGCAAACCATGTGAATGTATTTAGAACGTGGAGGAAATTCTGCAGACTTGCTGTAGAACTGGAATGGCATATCAAAAGTCAGATGGTAGTAAATAGTCTTCTTTCCTCTTCCTCTTTGTCTGTATGGTGATACAAACAGCTTGACTAAGCAAATTTTCATCTCTGTATTGGATGCACAATGTTAAAATAGTGAGGATTGCTTACACTGTTTTTGGACACAGTACAGAAACCTCTCTCCAATCCTTTGCACAAGTAAAGTGGGAAAATCTGCGTGCAAAAGCCTGTTTGTACTTGATTGGGTCCTTCCTGTGCATGGGGGAGTTGCGATGTCTGGTGATTTCTGCTAGCTCTTTGTGGTGCTTAGTCTAAATTCCAAATACTGAGGCAGGTATATTTGGACTGAAATGCGCCCTTCCAAATTGTGCCTCCTTTCCAACTGCTCCAAAGTGAATACGTCCCACCACTCAGAGCTATCTGGAGTTATTCAGAGTTGACGTTTTTAACCCTATTACCTAAGCTAGACGGCCTGTCTCCAAAATGCTATAAATATGTAAAACAAAACCATACAAGGGAAATGCCAGGGTGGAGAGAGGGAGAGAGTAAGGGAGCCAAAGTTTGTTCATTGGAGCCCTTCCAATAAAGGGCTAGAACCACCCTCAAAATTCTCCAGTCAAAGTGCTAGGAAGAGGGGATGTTGATTCTATCAGACTTTTCCCCAATGCCTTTTTCTCACTCTTTCTCTAGTTCTCACAAAGAGCACCACAAAGAGTTGGGTGGCTTTTTTAGAAAGAATATTTTTAAGACAAGTATTTCCAAATCTGCTGGTGGAAAATGCCACCTTGTAAAAGCCGTGCTTCCTGAAAAGGATTGGATGCATGAGATCCAGGCTGCCTCAAGCTCTCACCTCACAGACTCTTCTCACCACTTCTCACCTCATGGCCAAGTGTCTGTTAAGAGGGCTGAGGGAGAAAGAGACCAATGGTGGAGCATTACTTTGCTGACTTTGCCATATCTGCCCTTTGCTGGGCTGTAAGCTTGGGGGTGAACTAGAATAATTTGTTGTTTGCGTCTTGAGCCCCCAATCCAAAATTTCATAGCACTATGCTCAAACTTCATGCTGCAAAATGTCTTGTATAGTACAGTGGTACCTTGGGTTAAGTACTTAATTCATTCCGGAGATCCGTTCTTAACCTGAAACTGTTCTTAACCTGAAGCTTTAGCTAATGGGGCCTCCTGTTGCTGCCGTGCCGCCAGAACATGATTTCTGTTCTCATCCCCAAGCAAAGTTCTTAACCTGAAGCACTATTTCTGGGTTAGCAGAGTCTGTAACCTGAAGCGTATGTAACCCGAGGTACCACTGTAGTGGCTCTGTATAGATAAAAAGTGATGATCAATTAATAAGCAGCTATACTGGTTTTAAATGCTACCTGCAATATGTTACAGTGTTGCTTTAATTTGTTTTTATATAATTTTTTTTAATGTGAGCTGCCCTAAAGGTAGCTTATAAATTTGAAATGCTAAATAACAAAACAAGAAGTGGGCATAAAGCTATAAAATGGCTGTCACAACTTTTTTTGCAGATCATGTTGTGCAGCACCCAGCACCCACTTCCTCTCCTCACGCACCCCTGAACTTTCCTCAGATCTCTTCTTGAGGATTAGGGAACCCCCATAATAGAACAGCAGGACAGAAAAAGGGAGAGGAGAGGGAGAGGTGATGAAACTCTGAAGTTTCATTGCTCTAATAGAACAACTGTGTCGGTAGCAAGACAAGATAGAAGACAATGGAAAACGTAGCACGTAATATCCATAACTTGACTTTGGCTCTGAAGCTTGGTTTCTGGTACACCTACCCTCACATTGATTTTTTTTGAGAATGTAGGAGAACATTTCCGCCCTTCCCCATCTTCCTTGAATTGGTTAAATAACCCAATCAGCATTACAAAACAAAGCAGAATGGCTTCGTTTTAAAAATTAAATGATTATTTCAAAACTTTTTTTTGCAAATTGTGTGCAAAACTCATTAGTATGCCATTATATTTATAGAGATGTTACTTGCTGCATTAGTATAATGTCAGAAATAATTATACATGCAAACACATATACACTTTTATACAACCTCCCTTGCCTTGCAGTCAGCATCTGGTATCAGTAACGGTATCGGTAATTAATGTGAACAGGTGAATTTAGAGATATGAAAAGTATTTCCATAACTATATCCTACATGTTCTAGCTAAACATAAACTTTTATTTCTGGGTCATGAGCATATTAGTTTCCTAGCACAATAATATGCTTTTCTGATTTATTTATGCTTATAAGGCACTCATGGGTCCTAAGTAGTATTTATCTGCAGAATGAGTAACGTTCAGGCTCTGTGGTTCTTTTTTTCCTTGGCATTTAGCTCTTAACAAGATTCCTCAGGACTTGCTTTTCGAAGCTTGGCTCTGAAGTGTACTGTCTTTAATATATCTGTGACCTACTCATATCGCAGTGAGATTGGGCAGCCCCAGTTATTGCAGCCTAGCTAAGCAGCCTATCCTCCTAATGCCTCACTAAGATGTGAAAAAAAAATATTGTGTAAGTTTTATTGATGATATAATGCTAGCGTCTTCCGTTTTCTAACATACCTTTCACACTGAGGTACTTGTTGCCTACTATGGCTTTTTGACTGATATGCCGGCATGTCTCACTCAATTTCATTCACACCAGTGGGTGTGGTGTTACACAACAACAAATGTCATTGCAGGACATTGTTGTTGCTGTTATATATGTTGCTGTGGTTGTTGTTGTTGTTGTTGTTGTTGTTGTTGTTGTTGTTGTTGTTGTTGTTGTTGTTATATTTATACCCCACCTTTTCCCCAGACAAGACTTATAGATTAAAAACAAGAATTGCTGAAAACATAGAAAAACAATGAAACATTAATAGGATTAAAACTACAGTGGTACCTCAGGTTAAGAACTTAATTTGTTCTGGAGGTCCGTTCTTAACCTGAAACTGTTCTTAACCTGAAGCACCACTTTAGCTAATGGGGCCTCCCGCTGCCACCACTGTGTGATTTCTGTTCTCATCCTGAAGCAAAGTTCTTAACCTGAGGTACTATTTCTGGGTTAACGGAGTCTGTAACCTGAAGCATCTGTAACCCAAGGTACCACTGTATATACATATATAAAATCTCTTTAAAACATACAAATAATTACAGTGAAACAGCATGGCATTCATCCTTTCATTAAAATTAGTCAATTCCCCAAAGTCTGTTGGAACAAGGAGGTTTTCCCTGCCAGCAGAAGGTCAACAAGGAGGGATTCTGTCTAGCTTCTTTGGGGAGGGTGTTTCAGAGTCTGGGAGCAGCCACCGAGAAGGCCCAGCATTGCTATTCCTGGCCCTTTCTGCCCATGGGTGCTTCTGCTTGATTCATCCCTGAAAATGGCAGGAAATAATGGGTTGCTGGTATGCCAAATATTGTCAGTTTATATTTTCTGGTTTAATAAAATTGCAAACTGTTTCCCCCCCGGAAACAGTTAGCATGGAAATGAACTTTCCACTCTCCAATAATTTTTTATTAACTTTTCTGTTTTACAGTTTAGGATATTCATTTGAACCACCTTAAAATATCAATGACTTCCCTTCTTCTCGTTCCATGGTTCATTTTGCATAACCTAAATCCCTGCATATTTTACATAAGCTAACCCATTCAGTATTCCATTATCACATCCATCAGAACTTATTTTCACTGTTGAATTTATCTTAATGCTACCAACATTTTCAACTGTTCACACCCCCCCCCATATATTCAATAAACATTTTCCAATCTTCTTTAAGCATATGTTCTTCTTGTTCTCTTATTCTATATGTTCCATCAGTTTAATTTGCCATTCTTCTTTGGTTGGGACCTCATTCATTTTCCATTTTGGGACTAACAAAACGCGGGCCACAGTAGTGGCATACATAAATAACATTTTTTGACATCTGGGAATTTCCGTCTGAATTATCCCCAACAGAAAGGACTCTGGGTTGTTGTTTTTTGGAAAGGTTCTTTTAAACATTTTCTTCAATTCATTATAAATTATTTCCCAATACTTTTTTTACCATTTTAAAGGTCCATTTTACAAGTATGTACGTTCTTGAAATTTCCACTCTCGAGGCTGCTTTTATGTCATGCAAAAGCTCAAATATAATTAGCACTAAGGGAAACTTTGGGGAAAGGGAATAACTGCCATGTGTCTTAGAGGCAGCATATTTTCCCATGGATGTTCCACTTAGGGAACTTAGGAGTGGCTTGACACACTCTGCCACCCATCGTGATGTGGAAGGTCAGAACAAAGTGTTGAGCCCAGGTACACCTGGGGAATAAGGATGAGTGAGAGTGAGAAAGGAACACAGGAAATGACATCACACTGAATCAGAGCATTGCTCCACCCAGCTCATTATGGTCCAAACTGACCTTCATTCAGCAGCTCTCCCAGGTTTGAGGCAGGGGTCTCCCCCAGCCCACCTCATGGTGGTTTGCAAAATAAACTACAGGATAAACATAAAGGTAAAGGGACCGCTGACCATTAGGTCCAGTCATGGCCGACTCTGGGGTTGCGGCGCTCATCTCGCTTTATTGGCTGAGGGAACTGGCGTACAGCTTCTGGGTCATGTGGCCATCATGACTAAGCCACTTCTGGTGAACCAGAGCAGTGCACGGAAATGTCGTTTTACCTTCCCACCGGAGTGGTACCTATTTATCTACTTGCACTTTGTGCTTTCGAACTGCTAGGTGGCAGGAGCAGGGACCGAGCAACGGAAGCTCACCCCGTCGCGGGGATTTGAACCGCTGACCTTCTGATAGGCAAGTCCTAGGCTCTGTGGTTTAACCCACAGCGCCACCCGTCTCCCTAAACTACGAGATAAACACAAGTAAATAATTTAAACGAAACAGAGAGAAAAAATGCCCCACCCCAGACACATTTAAAAGGCTGTCGGGTATTAATCAGCCAGAGGCCTGGCTGAAGAGGAACATTTTTGCCTGGTGCCTAAAATATATATAATGAAAGCCCTAGCCGAACCTCCCTGGGGAGAGCATTCCACAAACCTCCCTGGGGAAAGCTCTGCCACTGGGCCACACCTTCCTCTAGTAAAGCACATAAAGCGAAAGTACATAGGTTGGAGAAACGATTATCCTACATTGGTGTCATCTGTCTGTGGGTAGAGGATAGAGCCACACCCTTCACCCCACTTCTATATAACTTGATAATGGCATTTGATCTGCTGTTTATGTGTGAGTTATAGATTCCCTGAGAATTAGAGGACCCGTATTTGCCATTTGTGGGACCTTTCTCAGAGGGAGGTATGGAGGAGGGCATTTGTGGAGTGGCTCCCCATTTGCTAAATGCTCCCCCCAAAGGAGGCACACCTGGTACCATCACTATTGATATTTTCCCCCACCCAGGTTTTGGCCCTTAATTTGGAAGGTACTTAGCTATCTGGCCTCATCTTGTGCTTTTTTCCCTGGGGGTGAGCAGCGCACAGAAATGCCATTTGCCTTCCCGCTGGAGCGGTACCTATTTATCTACTTGCACTTTTTGGCGTGCTTTCAAACTGCTAGGTTGGCAGGAGCAGGGACAGAGCAACGGGAGCTCAACCCGTCACAGGGATTCGAACCGCCAACCTTCTGATCGGCAAGCCCAAGAGGCTCAGTGGTTTAGACCACAGCGCCACCCTGGCCTCATCTTTTGCTTTTTTCCCTGGGGGTTGAGTTGAGTTAGATCTTTTCTTTTATACCTATTCTTGAGGAGCCTTTTAGGTTGTTTTTTACTCTTATTTTTATACTTGTTTTTAAATTTTCTTTTGTCTGTCGCTTTGAGTCACTTTTGTAAAAAAAGGGAAATGATAATAATAATCCCAATTGCTTTTCAAAATAGATCCTGAAAGATCTGTAAATCTTCCCATTTTTCTAGTACAGATTGTGCAATGGGGTAAAAAGAAAGTTAAGTTTCATGGCATTAACATGCTGACTGAAATACCTACTGACTTGTAAGTACGAACGAGTAAATACTTCTATCTTTTCCCTGCCTCCCCTCTGATGTCTCTGGTTATTTGCTTCATTTTTTAGAATCAACCAGTGTTTTCAGTGTAAATATGATTCATTTATGATTCATCTGGCGGCTCATTTGGAATGTTTTATGCATTTTATACTATTATGTTTAGAAGATTGCACTCGTCGTTTTGTGAGGTTGATCCAGGGCATTTTATCGCTGCCTGGCTAGGATTATATACTATTATCACGTTAACATGACACAACCTTTAAGAAGATGTCCCAGGGCAGTATTTAATCTTCTGTTGACTGGGAGTTGCATTTCATTATGCAGTGGCTCACAATAGCACTAATATATCATTTTTTTTATTTTTTGCAGAATCTCTCTCTATCTCTATCTCCTTACCTGATCTGGGAACTCTGTTCTCTGTATTCAAATACCACTGATGATTTGAAACCTGGGGATGTGTACAATACATTATTGTTCTAGCTTCACATCGTCTACAGCACAAATGAATGTCAGTTTTATAAACACTTTAATGCCACAAATTCTCTGAAAAAGTTTTCTTAGGAACAGTAAACTTGTTTGGAATTTCTGGCAGTTTATCTCAGGGCAGTACAGCTCCCATGGGACAATGGCACAGAAACAAAACATCTTAAGTGAATTTGATTGGAACATTGTTTGGATCAAGAGTAAGGGTTGTATCTAATGTAGCATCAAGTTGAAGTCACCTAGTGATATGCTTAGTCTTTTGGCAAATGTTTTGTGACAGGAGAATATTGTTGCACAAGAAAATGCACAAGCAGAACTTTGTTGCATGATAGAGTGTGCAATCTGTTGCATTTATTTAAAAAATATAGTAGGTTATAAATAGCAGCATATGTATTTGGATAATAATACTATATGTGGAATTGTAGTTGTCAGCATATATAATGATATAATATAAATTTATTTCATTTTCCCCACTGTATTTCTTTTTTTCATTTTTCACTTCTCTTTTATTAGGTTCAATTGAAATATTCTCAGTAAAAGATGAATATAAAAAAGCTTTGAGGGAATTAGAGTGGCAAATAACTTACATACATACACAGATGCATTAATTTAGCTGTTAAGAGAGCAGAACCCCATAAAGCTTAAAAATTGTGGAGGAGAGGGTCACATTCCTTGACCTTAATTATCCCAAATAGCAGTGGAAGATGATCTGCTAGGACACTGCCCCACCAACCTTGGTCTTCCCTTAGTTTGCCCCGACCTGCAAACTTTCTTACAACCAGTTGGCGGGTGACTCTGCCTGTCATTGACTCTGACACCACTCACTGCTAGTCTCCTTGCCTTCAAATCTACCAGTTCCAACAGCCACCACCTGGGAATGTGGAAGGTGTAAGTGGTGGTGGACACTGGAGACATCTTGGAGTGGGTAGAGAGATCATGCCCCTCAATGGGTCATGTTTAGCTTGTGAGCCACCACTTGCAAAGCCCTACTGTGGTGGTTTTCCTTACTCCATATCAGTGTTGTCCAAAGTTTTTCCAAAGAAGGCCAGATTTGATGAAGTGAAGGGCCGTGAGCTTTTTTTAGAACTGAAACTGGGGCGGATTAAACCATCCGATGGGCTGGATTAGGCTCCCGAAGTGGACTTTGGACATGTACCTCACCAGAACCCTGTATTAGTACAATGATAAGGCATCCCTGCACGAACTAGGCATTTAGATCTAATTCACGAAGGACTCCAGAGTACTTTATTTTAGTGGGGTGGCATACACATGCCATAAATAGAGAGAATAATCTCTTGGTGAAATAGCTGCTTGTGAAAAACCGAAGAGGAACAATACTGGACTGCTGAGATTGAAATTATACTTTTTTTAAAAAAGAAACCAGTGTTGTTCTTACAATAAATAAAATAGAATGCCTTGAGATTTATGTCATTTCTTAAGGAGAAGAATGGCAAAGGATGATTTCATGTAGCAATAAAAAGGGATAAGTGCCCCCATTTTCAAGCTTGCACATATAGTGCTGTCTTGGAATAGGAAATGTGCCAGCAGGCTTTAGAATCCAGAACAATTTATCAACAGCAGAAAACTGGTGATGTATTACACTCGGGAAAGCAGAACGTTTAGATGGCTTTTGCTTTGCAGATGTAATTTAGATAAATTAAACTGAGTCAGAGTTCCTTTGTTTTGGCCTTCAGAAGAAAGAATTTGGTCTGAAACCAGGCATTGAATCGGGCCAGACTATATGGGAAGTCTCTGATTGCAGCTCACAGTGATGGGAGGAAAATGTGGTGTTGTTGTTTTAAAAAACCTTCTGGGCCTTTTAATGTATCTAACGCTTTAAATTCCTTTCAAAACATTGATATTTAAAAAAACTTCTCTGAATTTTGCAGTGCAGTTCTCCAATCAAAAATGCCCACAAGTATCTTTCTGTCTGTGGAAATAAACACATTATATTAAGGGAAGTAACCTGCAAAATGTTGTAGGTTAGGCAGAATGCATACACATTTTTTCATGCAGACTTTTAATTTTTTGTAAATCACGAACTGACATGGAAATAGTGAGGACTGAACTTAGTGTACAAGTGTGATGTGTCATTGTGCATCAGGGATCAAGCCTGGGGGTCAAATGCCATCCTTTGGGTCCTTCTATCTGGTCCGCAGAACTCTTCCCAGAACTCCCCAGCCCCCAGACCAGACTCCTCACTGGTCTTCTTTCTGCTTGAATGGAATGTTCTCTTTAAGTTTCATAATGTCTCTTGCTTATCTGGGTGGAGGATTTTTGTGCACAGAAATCGGTCCACCGGGGTGGACTTTGTAATCTATGGTACTATGGTGTTCTGAGTGAGGCCAAAATTTGGCAACCCCAAATGGATCTTCTCAATTACGGATCTTCTCAATTTTGTGCAACCTCTGCTCGGTGCCATGTGTGGCAGAACCACTAGCACTGCCCTCAATCCGACACTGAGTCTGCTGTACGAAGGTAAAGTTTGCATTTGTTGTTATGCCCACTTTTGCCTTCAGCCTTGCCCTTGGAAAGTTGGCCAGAAGGGAATGTGCCCCTCTGGCTGGAGAAAGATTCCAACCCTGTTGTATATAAAAACTGGAAAAATTAGAATGAGCCACTCTACGTGGGGCTGCCCTTGAGACTGACCCAGAAACTCCAGCGGGTGCAGAATGCTGCGGTGAGACTCCTTACAGGATCCTTGCCGCAGGATCACATTCACCCGGTGCTATACCAGCTGCACTGGCTCCCGGTGGAGTACAGGATCAGGTTTAAGGTGCTGGTTTAAACCTTTAAAGCCCTATAAGACCTAGGACCCTCGTACCTACAGGACCACCTCTTCTGGTATGTCCCACGGAGGACCTTACGGTCTTCAAATGAAAACACCTTGGAGTTCCCAGGCCACAGGGAGGTTAGGCTGACCTCAACCAGAGCCTGGGCTTTTTTGGCCATGGCCCTGATCTGGTGGAACACTCTGTCACAAGAGACTAGGGCCTTGCGGGACTTGACATCTTTCCGCAGGGCCTGCAAGATGGAGCTGTTCCACCAGGCCTTTGGCCAAGGCACAGTCTGACCCCGCTCTCTCCTTCTGTAATCCTCATAGAACTCTAGCCCAATGGTTGCCATTAATTTGATTCTGAATTGATTTTAGACTGTATTTTAATTGACTGTGATTTTATGTAAATTGTGCTATTTTTATTGTTGTTAGCCACTCTGAGCCCGGTGTTGGCCAGGGAGGGTGGGATATAAATAAAAACTTATTATTATTATTATTATTAAGTTGACATGTCTGCCCATCTCTGCTCTCAGGCATATAGGATTGCACATGGTGATGCACAGGAGAGGATGACAGCAGGTGAGATAGAACAGCAAAGAGGGAGACAAACTGTCTTCCAACATGGGTCAGCATGAGAATCCCTTCTGCTCTTGCACATGACACTCCACGGCCCCCATGGCACTGCCCCTTTAACTAGGATGATCTAGGAATTTGCTGAGCCCAAATCCCACAGTAAATTTAACCTTATCACACCTCCTGGACTAGTGAGAGGGGAGGAACTGAATGTAGTTCTCCTTCAGAATCTGTGGTGCGATGAATTTGGAAAGTTGTCCAAGGGTTGCCTTTGGAAAAGAAAACTTTCGAACAGCCAGTTCAGTAAGCGCGAATGTACAGGGAATGATAGGACATGATAACATCCCATTTCTCCCAGAGACAAAGGAGTGAGTTTTCCCCATAGCTACTTCTAGAAGAAGAAAATCACATGGATCTGCCACAGAGTACCTCATTATGCCCAAATCTTATATAAAAAATGTACTGAACCCCTCCACACTCTAGTTCCTATGGGTCCTATGAGTAGAGTGTGTTCTGTCAAATCTGAGTCCCACAAGATCTAAAGTGGGTCAGGAAGTTTTTGTATAATCTGAAATGCAAGTTTTAGGCCTAAAATGCTGTGTGGGAGTCCCATATGATCTCCTCCTTCTAAAAGTAGCTATGCTTTCCTCCCCAGCTATGGATTAGTTGGGATGAGGGTGGCACTGTGGGTTAAACCACAGAGCCTAGGACTTGCCGATCAGAAGGTCGGCGGTTCGAATCATAATGGGGTGAGCTCCCATTGCTCAGTCCCTGCTCCTGCCAACCTAGCAGTTCGAAAGCACGTCAAAATGCAAGTAGATAAATAGGTACCACTCTGGCGGGAAGGTAAACAGCGTTTCCGTGCGCTTCTCTGGTTCTCCAGAAGCGGCTTAGTCATGCTGGCCACATGACCCGGAAGCTGTACGCCGGCTCCCTCGGCCAATAAAGCGAGATGAGTGCCGCAACCCCAGAGTCGGCCACAACAGGACATAATGGTCAGGGGTCCCTTTACCTTTACCTTTACGGATTAGTTAATTTACGATAAGTGATTGTCAATAACCTCTACAGAACTTTGAGAAGACCATGTCCATACCTGACTGCAAGCAAACTGCATCCATACGTGCATGGAATTCCTAGTGCATGGCTCCATGGGGATGAAGATCTTTGCAGCAAAATCCTCACTTAGTTACATATCACAAGCTTTTGCAAGACTGTGCATTGTCACATAGTCAGTTTCCATGTCTCCGCCAGCAAGCAAGCACCATTGATATGGATTGCAAATAGAAAACGTCATAGTTCTTATGAATCAGGAGCAGTTATTCCCCTTTCAAATTATCCCTTTCTTAGTCAGCTATCCGTATTCAGCGTTTAGATATAGACTTGCAGCTACCCAGAAGTAAATGCGGCATCCTGCTTATCTCTTGCAGCAACCATCAAGGGGAAACACAATTTGTTCCCGAGCCTTTCATTTAGCATTCATGTATAAGGACCCAATCAAACTGAAGTGATTACTGCCCCCTCCACAAGTAACTATTGTGTCAAATGGGACTTTGCAGTTCAAATAGCTAAATATCAGAGGGAAATTTCAAACCAAGGCATGACAATGAAGAAGACAACTTCTGGAAATGTGTAACTTCAGAAAAAGATAATTCCTCATTCTGCACATGAGAAATATAAATATGTATGTGCAGCTGAGGGAAAGTTAAGTAAACACAATCAGACAATATGAGATTGTTTTGATCTCTTGACCTGAACATCTTGTTTTAAATGTTATTTTGTTGTGCTACTTTAAGGGGATTTGTTTCATATTTTTATTTTAGGTGCTTATTTTAATGTTTTTATGTCATTGTTTTATTGTGGATTTTAATTATGTGCATATATATATATATATATATATATATGCACAATACACACACACACACACGCTGTATATATTGGTTTTACACTTGTAAACTGCTTAGAAACCACTTTGGCAATTTAGTGGCATATAAAATAATACATTCATAATTTAATAATAATGATGATGATTTTTCATGGAGCACTCAGTGGGGAAACTTTTTCAAACTGAGGGCCACACTCTGTTCCCTCCAATCTTCTGAGGGCCACATGCAGTGGTGGGTGGTGCTAAGGACATGTTCCAGCAGGGGCAGCCCATCCCGTTTCACCACCTGAGGCAAAATGTGAAGGTACCCTTCTTCTGAAGCCTCTCTTCTGGAGCCAGTGTGGTGTAGTGGTTAAGAGCGGTAGACTTGTAATCTGGTGAACCGGGTTCGCGTCTCCACTCCTCCACATTTAGCTGCTGGGTGACCTTGGGCTAGTCACACTTCTTTGAAGTCTCTCAGCCTCACTCACCTCACAGAGTGTTTGTTGTGGGGGAGGAAGGGAAAGGAGATTGTTAGCTGCTTTGAGACTCCTTCGGGTAGTGATAAAGCGGGATATCAAATCCAAACTCCTCTTCTTCTGTGGCTGCAGCTTCCGTGTTCCAGCAAGACCTTGGGATAAGTCCATGAGATCTTTCCAGAACCTGGAAGCCACAGCCGCTTCTCTGGCAGCAGTGGTGATGGCAGGGTGAGGAGAAGCAGTGGCGATGAGATCTTGTGAGAGTTCTGTGAGACCTCATGAGATCTAATGATATCTCACTGGAAGCAGCTGTTTCTTCTTCTTGCTTCTCTGGCAGCAGCAGGAGGGGCACCTGTGGGGGTGCCATCCCTTGGGATTCCACCACCCTTGACAGCTGTCTTAGTCTGCCTCATGGATAATCTGATTGTGTATTCCAGCCAGACAAAAACATGTTTGGCATGCAAAGTAGGGCCAGAGAGGGGTGTGGCTGAGAAGAAGGGGTGTGGCTTGGGGAGAATTCCAGGGGCCAGGTAGAGAGATCTGAAGGGCTGCCTTTGGCCCCTGGGCCTGAGATTCTTGATGCGATTCAGACAGATCACACTGACATGCAGTGTCCACAGCAGTATCCTAAGAAGTCTCTCTCAGCAGCCATTCTCCTCACACATAGAGCAAGAAGCAGAAAGCAGTTAAAAATGACAGTTGCTTGAATAACAGTCACAACAGAATGGAATGCCTTTCTCATGTGACTCACAGTCCTCCATTCACATGAGAGCTACTACCAAAGGGAAAACCCTGTGCAGAAAATGCACAGTAATTTAATATAATTCCCATTTCAGGAAATTAAACCATTATCCTTAACAATTCCCCACCCCTGGCTTAAAGGGAAGGACAAGATGGCAGCCATGTGCAGAACTCAACTGGACCAGCAGCTGAATCTTACTTTAAAACTAGTGAGGGAACAGTGTCCTCCATTGGACCTCAAGACGGCAGATATCTTAGAGGCTCAGTGCCAGTGCTTGTGTCTGAGTGCAGCCAGACCCAAAACCACTGGAAAGCAATAGGACAATGGAGAGTCTGGCGTCAGGGCTAGACCATGAGCAGTGGTCTGCAGAGAGCCAGAACTGGGAATCAGGAGACAAGTCAGGAGTCAGGGCTAACAAGCAAGACCAGAAGCATAAGATATTCTAGAGCTCAAGTAGACCTTCATTGAGCAAGGCTCTGCTGGCAAAAGAAGCTCATTATACCACTACCTGCCTAGAAAGTTGCTTGGTAAGCAGAGTCAGTCCAGAAGGCTCTTCACAGGGGAGGTTGCCACCTGCAATTCAGTGATTCACCACATGGGGCAGCCACACACAAATTCCAGCAGCTCCTGACTGTTGACCTGGTTCTTGGCTTCTGGGCAAGGACAGGTGATAGCCATGGCATAAGCTGAGGGCAGATCTGCCTGAAGATGAAAATTGGCCACACATCTCACAGCTCTGATGGTTACAGATGTAGCCTAGAGCGGTTATAGCTGTAGTAATCACTACTCCCTCTCAGAGATGTCATTCATTATTGGGAATGACAAACAGATTAGGAGAGAGAGAGGTCTCGAAAACTCTCATTCATTATTATTATTTTTAAATATAAAAAGAGTCAATAGACATTTCAGTGCACTGCATTAAAAAAAGAAGTTATCTGCTTATTCTCATCATATACAACAATGTGATATTTGCGGACCATAGCTCCAGTGTATTTTCCTACTGCTTCTGTTGTCACAGTTTGACAGGTTGTGATGACAAATGTTCAAAACAATAGATGGTTTTCCATTTCTGCTTTGACAGCAGCATTATTCTTGGTGGTTAGGCTTGCAAAATGAATGTGATTGGCTAAAGCAGGTGAAGGACCTTAAAGGTTGTGATGGGCAGGCAGTGTATATTGCAGAGACCCCTGGTTGGGAACCTCTGGCATGGCCTGCAGGCCTCCCAGCCTGGCCATCAGAATAGTCCTTAGACCACACCGCTCTCTGGCTCTTCTTCATACCCTCTCTCAGTGTTTCCACCTGGCTAAAATGTGTCCCTTAACTCGGATAATACCTCTTGCTTGTCAATATGGAGGACAGAGAGCTGCATGTGTAGAAACTATGGAGGCTATAGAGGGGGTGTTTGTAATGTGAACTAGTTCAGAGGTACATGGCTACACACACTTTTGCTTATTGCTCTAATGACCGTAGGGATGTGGCCCTCAGAATCTTGCCCAGAAGGGAATGTGGTCCTTGAGAGCCAGCGTGGTGTAGTGGTTAAGAGCGGTGGACTTGTAATCTGGTGAACCAGGTTCGCTTCCCCACTCCTCCACATGCAGCTCCTGGGTGATCTTGGGCTAGTCACACTTCTTTGAAGTCTCTCAGCCTCACTCACCTCACAGAGTGTTTGTTGTGGGGGAGGAAGGGAAAGGAGATTGTTAGCCGCTTTAAGACTCCTTAAGGGGAGTGAAAGGAGAGATATCAAGTCCAAACTCCTCCTCCTCCTCCTCCTCCTCTTCTTCTTCTTCTTCTTCTTCTTCTTGAGTTCAGAAAGGTTTCCCACTCCTGCGGTGAGGCGTGTTGTGCATCTAGTTGTATTCTGTAAAACCAGGCGTATTGTAAACACAGGTACCCTCTACCATGCCAGTGAGGAAACCACCCAGTGTTTAAAACAGTGGACTGGTTTTGCTCTCAGTACAATGGTGTTCTCATAATCAGTACCTTGCTTTTCCTACTGAAGGGAACAACACAAAGCTGCTGCTGTGGGAGAAATTATGGAGGTACATTTCATTGGGGAACCATAGGATGGGGGCTAACCCTGCTCCCTGCCTCTGGTGACCCCGGTCAATCAAACTTGCTTCCAGTTGCACAGCCCAATTCTCTCTACTGCATAGTTTGTTCCCAGCGATCCTGTTTCATGTTCATGCTAGAGTGTGATCAAATGTTGGGGAACTATAATTACATAATAAATGAGAAAACTAATAAGGATATCTCTTTTTGGAATGGCTTTAATCAACCATATTGTTGACACATTTCGTGACTGGAGAGGCGCTTTTCTCACTCTTTATTGGCCACATGCTGTTTAAACACTCATTTCAACGACATATCTTATAATAACTGGAGGTATAGTACCTAACGCTCCCACTTAGTTTAAAATTCCACTTTAGATGAAAAGCTCAAAAGGTCAACAAAATCTTGGCTTCCCAAGAACGTCTCTGAATGAAACACTGTATATCTTACAGATTTCAAATGTATGATCAATTGGTACACCCATTATAGCCTGGAGAGGCTATGAAAATAAAACATCTTCACATTTCTGATCTCTGGGGTAATCAGTTCCAACAGATTAAGACTGTTTGTTTTAAAGTTCATGAGTGTGCGCGCCTTAACATCCCGAGTCCTGGTTGAAAAATGTATCTGGCTGGGTTATTTGTCTTTGGTTTCCATGCTGTCCGCAGTACCATTTTCTCATGGATAGCTGTTTGTTCTTTTGGGATGTGTATTGATTTGCATAGGGCTTCAGCATCAGGCTCCTAAAATAATTCTAGCAGCAGGGTTGAAATAATGGCAAGGAAGATAGATAGCATATGAGCAAGAGATTTGATTAAAAATTAGATGGATGATCATGTTTCTGAAAAGTATTATACTTTAGGGGGGTTGTTTTAATTGGGCTTGTATACTTCGTTATGGCATGCTCTCCGTTACATTACATTACAAGCCAGATTTCCTTCAAAACAGCTGCTGCCATACAAATGGACTAGTCACTTTAATATAGTATCAGGGTCTTGGAGACAGGTCATACATTACGGTAACAGTCTGAGCACTGTTTCTGTTGCTGCAATTGTAGCCTGCAGGCAGAGTCCTGTGATTTTTAATTATGGTTCTTTAGTCTACCATGAGTCCTGTTTGAGCATTCAAAAGTGCATTCACTGGAGGAGGAATCATGCTCCACCCCATAACCTGAGTTCATTCATCGAAGCCACTGCATGAGACTGTGCTCTGGTAATCAATGAATGTTCATAGGGTGAGGGCAATGTCTGTGCATGGGATATATTTTGGAATGTCAGAACTGGGCTATAGGAAGAGACACTTTGATTGTTTGCCCAGGTGATACCAGCCCTCACACAAACAGGAAGCCTATTCAGATTCTGGGGCTGGGTGGGAGATATGGATATGTAAGCATCTCAGTTTTCCCATGGAGAAAAGAGTCTTTGCAAGCATTCCCGACGAAGCAGAGAGCCTCAAGATTTTTGCAAGTTGTGATGCAAACACTTGTGAAAACTTCACTGGCAAACCTGCCTTTTCCTTTGCTCTAAAACTCCAAAATGTACTGTCGATAGGGCCGGGGAAGACATTGGCAAATGCTGCCACACTGAAAGCACAACTCCTGACAAATGCAGAATGGGCATGGCATGGCACATGCAGGAGTGCAAGTTCTACAGATCAAAGTGACCTAGTCAGCATACATGGGGTTAGTAAACTGGTCCCAAGCCATTAAGGGCTTGGTAGCACCTTGAACTCATCTCACTGGTGAACCAGAAGCCAGTGCAGATCTTTGAGCCCAGCTGCAATATGCTAACATACTTTCACTTCTGTAAGCAATCATGCTGAAGCATTCTACACTAATGTCAGTTTCTGGACCCAGGGAAGCCCCAAGTAGAGTGCATTGCAGTAGTCCATTCTTGAAACTACCGATGTCTGAACCACTGAGATCAAACTGCCCCAGTCCAGGAATGGTTGCAGGGTTTGTGTGCTGAGTTTCCTGCTGCATTAAGCAACAGGACCTAAAAATATTCATCTTTCCAAGGACTGAATCACTGCATGCTTCGATAGTGGGATTTTCTTTTCATTACAGTAACAAGTATTATCAGTGAATTTATAAGATGGTACAACCAGGGGCATCTTGCCCATAGAGGCAAGTGGCGTGGGGCACCAGGGCGGCAAGTTCTGGAAGGTGTCAGGGAAGAGGCGGAGGCTGGACGCTGGGCGCAGCCGCCAAGACCACATAACACCGGTCTTGAAAGACCTACATTGGCTCCCAGTACGTTTCCGAGCACAATTCAAAGTGTTGGTGCTGACCTTTAAAGCCCTAAACGGCCTCGGTCCTGTATACCTGAAGGAGCGTCTCCACCTCCATCGTTCTGCCTGGACACTGAGGTCTAGTGCTGAGGGCCTTCTGGCGGTTCCCTCACTGTGAGAAGCCAAGTTACAGGGAACCAGGCAGAGGGCCTTCTCGGTAGTGGCACCCACCCTGTGGAACGCCCTCCCACCAGATGTCAAAGAGAAGAACAACTACCAGACTTTTAGGGAAGCTTTTAATGTTTAACAGACTACTGTATTTTAATACTTTCTTGGAAGCCGCCCAGAGTGGCTGGGGAAACCCAGCCAGATCGGTGAGATATAAATAATAAGTTGTTGTTGTTGTTGTTATTATTATTATTATTATATTAGCTCGCTGCCCTCGCCCGCCTCCACCATGCCACGCTGAAGCAGCGCCATGCCAGGAGCCTCTGCCTGCCATGGCCACCATGGCACAGGCTCCAGGGAAGAGGCTGAGACTGGGCATGGCACCTCCCAGCATCAGCTTGCGCCCTCACCCGCCTCGCTGAAGCAGCACCACGCCTGGAGCCTCTGCCTCTTCCCCACTGGAGGAGCTGCCCTCCAGCCTTTGCCTGCCTCCTCCAGCCCCACAAAGCTGCTGGCCGCACCATAAAAAGGTCAGCATCTCTGGGAAACGGGGGGCACCGGAAGGATCTTTGCTCCACGGCGGCGGATATACTTAAGATGGCCCTGGGTACAACCCTTGGGAATCTTGGCATCCTAGCATGTCATGGGAGACCCACTGCCCATGCTTTGCAAGCTAAGTTCCTTTGATAAGGAGATGTTCTAACACCGAAGTCTAGGAGTGGTACAATGTAGAGGTGCCATCCTTGGTGACTGCATTAACAATGGAGTCTCTATTGATGCTGTATCATGACAGTGCTTCAGCAGAAATGCTCCATTTCTATTCAGTATTTGAAGTGTGGTAAATCTCTCTTTTTATTGTGCCGTAAAAGATGACATGATATTTAGTTACTCTAAATGCATATTGTGACCTGAGATGCAATTCACATAACCTACTTACCTTGAAGTACTGGAGTCAATAGAACTGCTCTGGGACAACTCGGGGGGTAAGTGAGCTGTAAATTTCAGCCTAAATACCTGTTCTTGCTCCCCCCCACCTCCTCTTTCTCTCTCTATCCTTGACATTTAACTTTCTAGCTGTACTGAAGTAATGGATTCCATTTTACAGGGTATATTTTTTATGGGTAAAAGAACTGGGCTAAAATTCCCTTAACTAAAAATATGAATGTAGATTGCAACTCAGCCAGAATACATTAAACACTTTCTCGTGCAACAGATGAGATAAAATTAATAAACTATATGTTCATGTATGTTTTATGAAATAGGCCTGTAGTCAGAACAAAAACAATTAATGTCTTGTAAATCTGTCACAAAGTTTATTAGTTTCTTTATGAGTTTTATTCATTGTTTTTAATGCCGGAGGTGAATTATAGACCATCGTTTTCTTCTTTCCTCAGACTCCCTGTAAATTCTCATTCCACTGGTACGTATCATAGTAGTTCTCAGACAGCCAAGAGCAGATAAAAGAGTTTTGGGAGGCATTCCAAACTCATTTGGTGTTCTACGTAGGTGCGATCTTTGGCTTTTAATCAGCGCCCTGTGATCAACATTGTCAAACTCATATATGAAGAGTTTAAAAATTCAGAGAGCTACAATGGGGTATCAAGTGGTGATCAGCAATCATCAGCCTCTCGTTTATGTCCTGCTTGCGTGCCAAAAACAGGTTCAAAGCAATTTACAAGTATTAAATCCGTTATAGAACACATACATACATAAATAAAACAGTTCCATTAAAACATCTGTAATGTAAATTTACTTACAGAATCCTTAAAAGAGTTAAAAGAGCAATTAAACCAAATAGAGCAGGAAGTTCATTTTCAGGGGAATACTTGCCTAACAGCCATGTCTTCAAATATGTCCGAAGCATTTTTCAATGTGTATTTAAATTCTGAAATGTAGCCGTAAAGGTCATCAAGTAATAGAAGTCCTTAAAAAAAAAAAAAAACCCACACAGCCAGCCAGTAAATATGAATGGCTGTGTAGAAGAAACTGACATAAGGAGATATCAAATGCTGTCCAAAATTGGCAGTATGGATTTGCCTTTCTAAAATGGCTTATTTAGTGAATATTAACAATGTGGCATTGAAAAAGTCTACCAGGGCAGGCTCTGTGATGAAGCAGAGCAAAATAGTTGGCAGGCTCAGGCAGCAGATTTGGAACACCGTTAAAGGGGATTAACTTGTCAGTCCCAACCATGAGGCAGCCATCAATTCATTCGGCAGATTTTGGATACCATTAAAGGGATTCAGATTGCCGTGGTTAGGAAAGCATTTGGATTTTCTACCTCAGTAATACTAATTTACAGGACCAGCACGTGTGTGTGTGTGTGTGTGTGTGGTACCTGTATATACAGTGGTACCTCGGGTTAAGTACTTAATTCGTTCCGGAGGTCCATTCTTAACCTGAAACTGTTCTTAACCTGAAGCACCACTTTAGCTAATGGGGCCTCCTGCTGCTGCCGCGCCACTGGAGCACAATTTCTGTTCTCATCCTGAAGCAAAGTTCTTAACCTGAAGCACTATTTCTGGGTTACCGGAGTCTGTAACCTGAAGCGTATGTAACCTGAGGTACCACAGTACACTTTAAGGTTGACGCTCAAAAGTGTCTAGATCAGCCTTTCTCAACCTGTGGGTCCCCAGATGTTGTTGAACTACAACTCCCATCACCCCTCGCTAGCAAGGCCAGAGCTCAGGGATGATGGGAGTTGTAGTCCAACAACATCTGGGGACCCACAGGTTGAGAACCACTGGTCTAGATGAACATTTAAAGCAGGAGTGCTTTAAACTACAACTCCCACCATCCCTGGCCATTTGCCACGCTTGCTTCGACTGGTGGAAATTGTAGTTCAGCCACACCTGGAGGACCAAAGGTTCCTCACCTCTGCTTTAAAGAATTCTACCACTTCTCTCCATTGTACAGTTCGTTTATAGTGCGCCAGTGATGCTGCTTTTTACATAAGATGAATGACATCACCGTATCGTTTGTGTTAGTAAAGGCAGGAATTTACATTGCCCTCAGCCTTGATGCATCTTGCTCAAGAGGAGTAGCCTTAATATCTGTCGCATGTTGTTGTTGTTTAGTCATTTAGTCATGTCCGACTCTTTGTGACCCCATGGACCAGAGCACGCCAGGCACTCCTATCTTCCACTGCCTCCCGCAGTTTGGTCAAACTCATGCTGGTAGCTTCGAGAACACTGTCCAACCATCTCATCCTCTGTCGTCCCCTTCTCCTTGTGCCCTCCATCTTTCCCAACATCAGTGTCTTTTCCAGGGAGTCTTCTCTTCTCATGAGGTGGCTATCCATCGCATAGGGGTCTTCAGTTATGGGAGCAGCATGGTCACCATTCTCTGATACTGCTCCTTGTGGGAATCGACATCCAGCACAGTTGGTCTTAATCAGGCATAGGCAAACTCGGCCCTCCAGATGTTTTGGGACTACAACTCCCATCATCCCTGACCACTGGTCCTGTTAGCTAGCGATGATGGGAGTTGCAGTCCCAAAACATCTGGAGGGCCAAGTTTGCCTATGCCTGGTCTGTATTTCAAGAGAGGAAACTTCTCAAGAAATTAAGGGATCAGTTTAAAAAGGCAAGAGGTTCAGATCTATTAGAGGGAATTAAAAAATAATAATAAGTGTGCTGGAGAAATGCCAGTGGGACTAATGAGCAGCATTGAGGAAACCATTAAAAGCCTGCCTTTCTAAAAGTTTCCCAAATAAATGCAACGAAAAGGAACGCACGCCCTCCGAAATGAAAGTAAGCTGACAATAAGTCGAGCAAGAATAAAAAGGTGTAGGGAAATTGCCCTCTTTTTATTTTTTTGGATGACATCAAATGATAAAAGATGGGAATTATCATTCTCCACAACCAAGTGGCTAGAGAAGGATGTCTCACACTAGGGCTGGGCTGAACAGCATCCCCACACACTTCCATGGGCTCATTTGTGCCCCTGGAGAAGAATGTACCGTATTGGCCTGAATATAAGCCTCACCTTTTCCCCAAATTCCGACCATGGAAAGTTAAAGTGTGGATTATATTCACGACCTTATTGTATGCTGGCAGGAGTGTGGGGCAAACAGTGCCAGGAGCTCAGCAAAGTGGCGCCCGCCCCATCCTCTCCCCCAAGGCCAGGAAGGGAGAGAGTGAGGGAGGGGAAAGGCCACCGGCAACACAGCACACCCCCCCCCCCCGCCAAGTATGCAGCCAGGAGTAGCAAGGAATGGAGTGGCTCATATACTGGTAACTTTTTCTCCCCTTCCTCCAATTTTAAAGGTGCAGCATATATTGGGGTAGAGCTTATATTCAAGCAAATATGGTATGTGTTTAGGTTTTCAGGCACTTTCACAAGAGAAGTTACATTTTCTTTATTTTCGGAGTTGGGGACTTGGTATTTGGAAATGAGATGGTGGAGGGCTTTCTCGGCCCCTTGCTCTTCTTTTTAAAACAACGAAATAAATCTTTGCCTCTGCTTCAAGTGGTGGTAAAGCTGCAACCAGCAGCACGTTGGTGTCTTGTCCCATTTGGTGGCCTGTTGCCAATGGAGCATCATATGAGACAGAACGTCAACCCGCTGCCGATTGAAACTTGAAGAAGCAAAGACTTTATGATGTGTGTCTGTATTTTAATGAAGAGAAGACTCTGCAAGTCTCCACCCTCCAGACATAAAATTCAGCCTTCTCATTGCCATTGTTCAGCTGCTGTTTGCCCCACCTCCTTATCCTCCTAAATTTCAAAAAAGAAAACGGAGAGAGTTTGTCTCAGCACTAACTTCAGTTTGTGTGAACGGACAACAAAAGTGTAAAATCATTTACATTGGAGCCCTAACTTCACATATGCACCAATGTGGGTGGTGAGGTCATGATAACAAAACTGTTATCTCAGTGGATGATTGTTGTGATAAAGGCAAATTCCACAATAGGGAATTATTAGTAAAGAGACTGAAAATTAAAATTCAGTATTGTAAATTATGCCTTAGCATAATCTATAATACAGCCTCATTTGGAGCTCAAGTTCCGTTCTGATTTCTCCATCTCAAAGATAGCACAGAGTTAAGGAGAGCACATGGGACATGGGTGGTGCTGTGGGTTAAACCACAGAGCCTAAGGCTTGCTAGTCAGAAGGTTGGCGGTTTGAATCCCCGCGACGGGGTGAGCTGCCGTTGCTCAGTCCCTGCTCCTGCCAACCTAGCAGTTCAAAAGCATGAAGTGCAAGTAGATAAATAGGTACCGCTCCGGCAGGAAGGTAAACGGTGTTTCCGTGTGCTGCTCTGGTTTGCCAGAAGCGGCTTAGTCATGCTGGCCACATGACCCGGAAGCTGTATGCCGGCTCCCTTGCCCAATAAAGCAAGATAAGTGCCACAACCACAGAGTCGTCCGCGACTGGACCTAACAGTCAGGGGTCCCTTTACCTTTACTAAGGAGAGCACAGAAAAGGGCAACCAAAATATCCCGAGGGTAGGAGCACTTTTCCTAAGAGGGAAGACTAACAGATACATGGATTTTTGATAGCAGGGGGACAGCAGCAGCAGCAGCAACAACATAATTTTATTATTTGTACCGCACCCATCTGACTGGGTTGCTCCAGCCACTCTGGGTGGCATCCAACATATATAAAAACATAATAAAACATTTCACATCTGGGACAGGGGACATGGTAGAAGTTTATAAAGTTAGATATGGTATAGGAAAAAATGGTTATAAATTATTTTCCCTCTTTATCCCATTGGTAGTAAACACTTTTTCTTCTGCATTCAGTTGCTTCTCTCCCAGGAATAAGAGTCTCTTCCTGCAAGCTGGCTTAAGTAAAGGAACGAGTTTGTGAAAAGGGTACCACAGATGGTTTAGTACAAGAGGTGATTATGCCTTTCTCTGTACTTTGTTGTTTCAGTTTGCATATATTAAGTGTACAGATTTCAGTGGTGGCATTTGCCTCCCAGTTGTTGTTGATACACATAAAACGAATTCTTTGCTTATGTTTGGTGATGATATTAATCTTCCACTCTAGCAATTTTCAGTATGTCATGCTCCACATCTCAATCCGTCTCTTAAAACCAGGTTGCAGGTGGCTTTTTGGAATGATACAAATATTACCAGCTGTTCTGGATTCTTCAGCTCTCATAAGTAATATGGCATATGCCTTGTATCCTCGTAGCTTGTTTTGATGATGAAATGTTGGGAGGTTGAATGGATAATTAATGTTATGGAATGCTTCACCTTAAAAAAACAACAATGTTATTGCCTCTTCAGCAGTGCTTTAGTGGAGCAATAATGCAGAAAGATACAGCTCTAGGGCGTTCTTCAGAATAATAATGAAATCTGCTGGACCACCCAGTAATTGACAGACCCTACTTGTTCAGGTAATGGTGTTAATGAAGCTCTGAAGTTTGTTTGTCAACATAGAGGAAGTCAAAGAATGAGGAATATTGTCAAGTAACAGAATGGACCCATCTTCCATTTTCTTTGGTGGGGGGGTCACACGAACAATTTAAATGCCAACACTTATTTGCAAGATGGTTAGCATTTCTAATTTAAAAGCTAAGGGGTGTGTTTTACAAGTCAAGCCTATGCAGTCAGATGTAGGTACCACTGAGTTAAATGGAGGAGTTTAATTGTTGAAAACTTCATAGGATTGCTGTCACGCTGATTCTAATAAGCTGAGTATTATGCTATGCATTGGTGTTCCTGTGTGTGAAAGAGAGTGGTGGAAGGAGAATGGATGAACACAATTGCCTTTAGTCTCTCCTTGGGGACATAGCTATGGCGTCTGTCACAATGCACTTGTGCGCTTCAGATTTTAGTAATGCACCATTACTATTCAGACTTGCCTTAGCATGCAAATTATGCTGGTTGCCTCACTCACATAGCCCTGCACAATTCCAGCCCCTGTTTTGTTTCAGTATTCCATCCTTTACCACAGTCCCTTGTGCCACCATAAACATCTCTACGTGGGGCTACCTTTGAAGGTGACCCGAAACTACAATTAATCCAGAATGCGGCAGCTAGACTGGTGACTGGGAGTGGCCGCCATGACCACATAAGACTGGTCGTGAAAGGCCTACATTGGCTCCCAGTATGTTTCCAAGCACAATTCAAAGTGTTGGTGTTGATCTTTAAAGCCCTAAACGGCCTCTGCCCAGTACACCTGAAGGAACGTCTCCATCCCCATCATTCAGCCAGGACACTTAGGTCCAGCTCCGAGGGCCTTTTGGCAGTTTCCTCACTGTTAGAAGTGAGGTTACAGGGAACCAGGCAGAGGGCCTTCTCGGTAGTGGTGCCCGCCCTGTGGAACGTACCACCCCCCCATCAGATGTCATGGAAACGAACAACTACCTGACTTTTAGAAAACATCTGAAGGCAGCCCTGTTTAGGGAAGTTTTAATGTTTGATGTTTTGTCATGTTTTTAGTATTCTGTTGGGAGCTGCCCAGAGTGGCTGGGAAGGCCTGGCCAGATGGGTGGGGTGTAAGTAATAAACTATCATCATCATCATCATCATCATCATCATCATCATCTATACTGGTGTAGGAGATGAGATCTCAGATCTTTGTGGATGCTGTTCTGAAAGCTCTTATACAAGTCACACATAACATTCTCCAAAGCACCAATAAGACCATATTTTGTAGATCTCAATGTTTATCTGATCTTCTTCCCCCCGCTACCAAATCCCGCTTAACAAACCAGTCATTTGTCTTGAGCAGGAATTAAATGGTCAGTCTTGTTGCCACTGCAGTAGGAGCTAGCAAGCAAATACTAGGGACTTGTCAGCTAATTCCTGTGGCATTTCTGTCTACCTTGCTACCACGCTGGGCTCCTTCATTAAATATATGATGACTTTTTAACTAGGATTAAAGATATCCCATGACCTTTAAATGCATTTATTCCTTTGCGCAATTAAAGTGCAGAGCTGAAATATTCCACAACGTTAAAATGTGAAGCACCTGTGCTTTGCTGTGGGCTATGCTGCATCAGGGATGCATGTGCCCTGCATGATGCGCCCATTTCTGTATCCTTGGCATCCCGGTAATGTGCTGTTATAGCCCATTATGTGTCATTACAGTCCTCAAGATCCTCATGTAGGCATAAGTGTTGTGCAATGCAACTGAGATGAAAATGGCTTGAGTGGAAAGATGTTATGTGTGTGTTGTTGCTTTTACTAGCCCTAGAAAGGTTGGCCATGAAAGAAAACGGATGCCCTTAGGAACATAGGAAACTGCTTTGCACAAAGTCATACCATTGGTCCATCTAGTTTGGCACTGGCTACAATGATTGGAAGCAGTTCTCCAGGGTTTAGACAGGATCCTCTCCCACCCATACTTTGAGATACCAGGCACTGAAATCTGGATATTCTGCTTGCAGTTTACCACTAAGCCAGTGTTTCCCAAACCTGGGTCTCCAGCTGTTTTTGGACTACAATTCCCATCACCCCTGACCACTGGCCGTGCTAGCTACGGATGATGGGAGCTGAGGAAACTGTGGGCCTTCATATGCAGTTGAGCTACAGTTATCATACCCCCAGTGAGACCAGTTGTCAAAAATGATGGGTGCCATAGTCCAACAAAATATGGCGGGGTTGAGGGGAACAGATTCCTCCACTGGTGCTCTATAACATCCCATATCTAGCATGGTTTGGGAGTGTGTGTGTGTGTTTGTGTGACAGGAATGAAGGTCACGACCCACACAAAATACGTAGGATATTTGGAGAAGCTCCCGCACCATGGCTTTCTTACTGCTGAAGAGGGATGGTGCTGAGAAAAAGAAAAATCTCCATCCTTGTCTGGGGGTAGCGCGGAGAGCAGCTATGAATGAAGGAGCCTCATGTGGAAGATGCCTTCACAATGTGAGGGATAACTTAGTAAAGCCAAAGAGAAAATCCTCCTGACTGTGCAGCAGGGGCAGCCACTTAATCATTTATATTTCTCCCCGGGAGTGAAGAACAAGTGAACTGTCCATCTTTGCACCTTTTAAATCATATAGATGTAGCAGATTGCAAAAGGTTTCCCAGATGCATCAGAGTAAACATTGTTTGGTGCTGTCAGTTTGCTTTGTGCTCTTTCTTTACGGGTTACAGAGTGGCTGGATTGCAGCTGAGAAGGATGGACTGCAGAAGGCATGGTTTGTGCTAGCCGATCTCACCTCCCTTCTTTTGTTTTCTTGTGTAAAGAATCTGGCTACAAATCTTCCTGGGTAGGCAATGTGTGCTTGGTGTGTCCTTACTAGAGGGCCCCCGAGAAAGGGGAATAAGAGGCTGGGTCAGAATTATGGGATAGGTAAGGGAAAACCTCTTTTGAAAATGGAGACTGGCAATTAGCTTATGACTTGTTTATATGTTACAAACACAGGTGCAAGTGTTTGTGTGAGTGTACATTTGTTGATTTGTACGGCTCAACTTATCTGTACACAGATACACAGACTGTACATTCAGTGAATGTTACATGTGAATAACGGTATGAGTGTACAAGTCAATCATTTGTATACATTAGTATATCAGGGTGGGTGGTGCTGTGGTCTAAACCACTGGGCCTCTTGGGCTTGTCGAACAGACGGTTGGTGGTTCGAATCTCCATAATGGGGTGAGCTCTCGTTGCTCTGTCCCGGCTCCGGCCAACCTAGCAGTTTGAAAGCATGCCACTGCAAGTAGATAAATAGTTACCGCTGTGGTTGGAAAGTAAACAGCATTTCCATGTGCTCTGGTTTCCGTTACAGTGTTCTGTTGCACCAGAAGCGGTTTAGTCATGCTGGCCACATGATCCGGAAAGCTGTGGACAAACACCGATTCCCTTGGACTGAAAGAGAGATGAGCGCCGCAACCCCATAGTCGCCTTTGACTGGACTTAACCTTCCAGGGGTCTTTTACCTTTTTACCTTACACAGAATCATAGAATTGTAGAGTCGGAAGGGGCCATAATGGTTATCTAGTCCAACCCCCCGCAATGCCAGAATCTTTTGCCCAATGTGGGGCTTGAACTCAAGACCCATGCTTTACCAACAGAGCTATCCCAACAGATTGAACACTCATTGAACATAATGTGTGAACGCCCCTTTCAAAATGCAGTTGGGCCTGACTAGGGGATATTCTGGTCTTTCCTGAAGCTATGTGGAGAATTCTGAACCTGCACTTATGTAAGAGGACAGGGCTTGGAATCAGTCCTGGTCTCTGCTCTTGGACCTAGGAACCTCAGCTCATCATAGGGAAAGCTCTCTCATCTGTGGGGCCATCCCCACAATCTTTTCTTCTCAGGCAGCAAAATATCTTGGGTCAACCCTCCCTGTTGTAAACTGGCTAACAGTTGCTAGAGTCTTCCTCCTTCTCTGGTGTTCTTGCTGCCATTTTTTCTCCCTCGCCAGCTTCCTCTGTCCTAGAAGTCCTCCTCTCCCTTCTCCTCCTCAGCGTTCTTTGCTTCTTCCAACGTGCAAAAGGCCCCACTTGCTTGCCTCACGCCTCTGTATTCCTGCCTCCCCACTCCTGCAGTTCATCTGGGCTCACTTCCAGAGCTAGCACAGGCAGGGAGCCAAACGGCATCAGTGTCTCCTTGCGGTATCACTGCTCTAACATAACAGTCTTGTTTCTGGAGTCATCCATGTCTGCATGTACATGACAGCATTAAAAATGACAGGGCTTTGCCCCAAGGATCTTCCATTCCAATATTTGATTTTTTTTTTAATTTATTGGATTTATATCCTGGTTTTCATTGAAGCAAAAGGGACGCGGGTGGCACTGTGGGTTAAACCACAGAGCCTAGGACTTGCCGATCAGAAGTTCGGCAGTTCAAATCCCCACGACGGGGTGAGCTCCCGTTGCTCGGTCCCTGCTCCTGCCAACCTAGCAGTTTGAAAGCACGTCAAAGTGCAAGTAGATAAATAGGTACCACTCCGGCGGGAAGGTAAACGGCATTTCCGTGCGCTGCTCTGGTTCGCCAGAAGTGGCTTAGTCATGCTGGCCACATGACCCGGAAGCTGTACGCCAGCTCCCTCGGCCAATAAAGCGAGATGAGCACCGCAACCCCAGAGTCGGTCACGACTGGACCTAATGGTCAGGGGTCCCTTTACCTTTTTACCTTTCATTGAAGGAGCTTAAGATGGCATGCATGTTTCTTCCCCCACCTCTCCCATTTTCTCCTCACAACCACCCAAAAAGTAGTGACTGGCCCAATGTCACCTAGCTAGTTGCAGCCAACACTACTCCCGCTCGGAGTAAACCCATTGACATTAATGGACACGACTCAGTTCATTAGTATAACAAGATATTTGAACCCAAGGCCCCATCTACACCACACATTTAAAGAAATATCACAACACTGTAATTTGTTAAAAGTGTTGAAAGTTGTTAGAAGACACCTATTCTCCTCACAGAGCTACCATTCCCAGAATTCCCTAGGAAGAGGGATTGGTTGTTAAACTGTTCTGGGAATTGTAGCTCTGCAAGTGGACTAGGGGGCCTCCGAACAACTTTCAGTACCTTTAAGAAACTACAATTCTCAGAATTCTTTGATGGGAGCCATGACTGTTTAAAGTGGTATGATACCACTTTAACTGTAAAGTGCAGAAGGGGCTGGATTCTCTCCAGCTTTAGTCCAATGACTACACTATACGGCTCTCAGGTTCTTGACAGAGAACAGAGGAAACGGAGAGGTGAAAGAGGTGATAGTAAAGGTGAAAATGAGCAGATGTAGTTATATTTTCAGTGCCAGGGAAAATGTGGGCTTTGAAGTGGGATTTGAAGGAAGAGAGCATGAGCCTTTCATGCTAAGAGTTTACAATCTTGTGCTGATCAGCTTGCAGCCCGGAGTCCATAGACTTCCAACCAGGGACATGCCAGGCAAAGAAGATCAGGAGATGGCTCCTACGGTATGAGGCTGACTTTTATTTATCAAGATTAAGGTTTGCCTAATCCAAAGGATTTCAGAGTAGGTAGTAGCTATGCAATATGTCAGATGGGCAAACCGTAAATCCCCAGCAGGCTTAATGCCAAGCAGAAGCTGTCTGAAAGGTGACTGTGGATTGTGTGCTAGACCTTCTCTGCATCTCCATATGCTGCTCTCCCTCTGGGTCTGCTGGTAGTTACAAGAGGGGACAGTCAGGCTGGGCAAGCAACACCCACACACATTAGGAAAAACAGAAAGAGATATGGAGGGCCACATGTACACACCTCCATCCTAAGAAAATAGTCAGTAAAGGTAAAGGGACCCCTGACCATTAGGTCCAGTCGTGGCCGACTCTGGGGTTGTGGCACTCATCTCGTTTTATTGCCCAAGGGAGCCGGCGTACAGCTTCCGGGTCATGTGGCCAGCATGACTAAGCCGCTTCTGGCGAACCAGAGCAGTGCACGGAAACGCCGTTTACCTTCCCGCCGGAGCGGTACCTATTTATCTACTTGCACTTTGATGTGCTTTCAAACTGCTAGGTGGGCAGGAGCAGGGACTGAGCAATAGGAGCCTACCCCGTCACAGGGATTCGAACCGCTGACCTTCTGATCGGCAAGTCCTAGGCTCTGTGGTTTAACCCACAGCGCCACCCGCGTCCCTTAAGAAAATAGTACTGTGTTGTAATCAGAGGGGGATCCAAAGTAAGAATTCTGATGAATATCGAATAACCCTAAAGTAATACCCTATAGGCATTTTTCCACCAACAGTAGCATGATGGGAAAATGAAGGAAGCCAATGAACACTCAGTTTAATGGACCTGAAGCAAATCATTCCTGCACATCTGTGTTGTTGTTTTCTAGGCCACGATGTACACATTGACTTTAATATACAGCTTAACTTTCCAGGAAGCCCTAGTGGCATTTGAGTTCTAATGTAATGGCCTTTTTGGCACCGACCTCCAGTTTAATATCTTAAATCAAAGGGGAACATATTTAACAATGCCAGCCAGCTGCCTGAGCTGCCGAGCAGTCCCAACACTGGGTGTGAACTCAGCTGCTGTAGGGACTTGACATACACACCCCTTGGCTTGAAATTGTGGCACTTACCACTTGACTAGATCATTTAAGTATTTCATGTCCTGTGGTAGGTGGGAAATCTTGAAAAATGCAGGATATTACTGAACTACTGCAGAAGATTCCTAGTCTCTAAGTATGTGGGGTCAGGGACAGAGCAAGAGTAGCAATAACTCAAGCTTTTTGAAGTGAGAGAAAAAATTAGCACGACAGCATCAAAGAGCATGAAGCATCAAATATCATCGTGCTGCTCGCCAAGGTTAATTTTTAAAAAATATAATAGACTTCTTAGTCTGAATGCTGAGCATGCAGCCTCAGCATCAGTATCTAATTTTCAAATTTGGTTAGACAAGTTCTATCCTAAGCAGTTTCTGCATTCATCTCCCTGCTTTTCCACCCAAAAGGAAGCCTAAAGTCACTGACAATAAGTACGACATGGTCAATGCAAGAAATGAAAGCTTGGTCACTGCTCAGTTATTATATTGTATATGTGCACATTGGGGGGGGGGAATCAAAATTACAATCCATACAAAATGATAACTGGTATTTAAACTTGAATAAAGCAGTTCAATACTATTCCAGACCCATAATGGCAAATCAGTAGATCAATATTGCACACTTCTTCTATAGGTAAAATAAATAAATCCGGCATTTCCTTAAAGAAATGGCTTCCGAGAAATTTCAGCTCAACTCCAGGCAAAATATATCATGCCTAGATATCAAGAGCAGACCCACACTTTATTATTATTTTTACATTATATTGCCAACCTGCTTTTTATCTTTCACAAACCTGACACATTAACCTGGGGTGCGTATGGGAGATTAAAATTTACAGGTAAATTCAACAACAACAACAACAAGAACATTCATGAGGAATGGATGCCATGTTCCCCACTCAAATATGTTGCATATGGAATTGTGGTTTTCTCCCCTACAAATCTGGAAATAATTTGCTTGCTTAAGGCAATTGGTTTGAAGTCCCATATCTGGGGTATGTCCAATATCCCTTAATGGAGCTTACTTCTGAGTAGACAGATATAGAGGTCTACTGTTATTCACAACAGCAAAAAGACAGGTTTTTTTTTTTTAATGTAGGTGGGGAAAATTGCAGACACTCATTCCATCCCTGTAAATTTGATTTATCGTCACTTGAGGCAGCTGGCTATGAATCCAAATTTCTGTAGCAATAGCTGTGTACACCTGAGTAGGAGACTGGACACACAGAGTGGGTGTGAATGAAAGCTGCCTACAGTGTTCTTTGTCTTTATTTCGCCCCCTTTATTTCTTTATGCGATGGATTTAATTAGGTATTCTCTACCAGCCTCCCTATGTTCCGCACAGCACAGTAGCCTTCATAATATCAGTGAACTCACAGTGTGTGGCTGTAATTGACATGTTAATGAAGCTGTGCCTGGGGAGGGTGTTACACTAGTTCCTACCACCTTACAAGAGGAAAGCTAATGAAGAAATGTGTCCTGAAATTCTTTTGGCAACGACAAGGAGAAAGAAGAAAATGTAGGATTGGGTTTTTGCATTTAGGTGTCTGCAGGTAGGTGCTGCAGGGTGGAAAAAATAGGCAGTAGTTAGGCCAATAGCATAGTCCTCATGTGTTGCTCCTAATATTTCTGTATGCATTTTTGCCTAATATACACATTTTGCAGTAATTTCCCCCATGTTTTGGTTAGAAAGCTGAATTCCATCATCTGGAGAGGTGTGAATTTTGAAAGATGGTTGAATTTCAATTCTTGTGTGGTTTCACTAGGTGCAAATTGGGTAGTTTCGCATGGCAGTGATAAGTCATTTGAATTTCTGCTCCATCCCTGCCCTGTACTACCTGACAAGCTGCCACCAAATCTTGTATAAACTTGGAAACAGCCTGTAAGACAATGCAAGGCAGAACAGTTAGTCAAATAAAAAGGGAAGACCCTTTGATGATTTTAACAATGGAAAGGCAACATACAAATAAAAATATGTATGCCTGTATGTTTGTATGTTTTCCCACCTAGGACTGGGAATACCAGTCCCACAAGCTTCAGCACCAAACAGACACCCTTGTGTTCTCTATTTAAATCAAGGAATGGTGACTAAAACCACCTATTTTGTGGTTAAATATCAAATAAATCCACGAGCCTTAATCCTTGTAGAAAACCCACCTCACTTTGCTCTTCCTCTTAACATACTTGGGCACAATCCACAGAGATACAGTGGTACCTCGGGTTAAGAACTTAATTCGTTCTGGAGGTCTGTTCTTAACTTGAAACTGTTCTTAACCTGAGGTGCCACTTTAGCTAATGGGGCCTCCCGCTGCCGCCACACAATTTCTGTCCTCATCCTGAAGCAAAGTTCTTAATCTGAGGTACTATTTCTGGGTTAGCAGAGTCTGTAACCTGAAGCGTCTGTAACCCGAAGTACCACTGTAAATTGATTTCATTAAGCATCAGTGTACTCGCTTCATGCTGGATTGTGGCCACTGTTATTCATCTGACAATGTTTCCTCCCATGGAATGGAGTTTGGGAACCTTGCCGGAATAAAACCTCTAAAAAATACAGTGGTACCTCAGGTTAAGAACTTAATTTGTTCCGGAGGTCCGTACTTAACCTGAAACTGTTCTTAACCTGAGGTACCACTTTAGCTAATGGTGCCTCCTGCCGCCGCCACGCGATTTCTGTTCTCATCCTGAAGCAAAGTTCTTAACCCAAGGTACTATTTCTGCGTTAGCAGAGTCTGTAACCTGAAGCATCTGTAACCTGAAGCGTTTGTAACCTGAGGTACCACTGTACAGCGGTTGGATTTCTGTAAGTGTAGCCTGATGGAGTAAAATCGATTACAGTGGTACCTCAGGTTAAGTCCTTAATTTCTTCCGGAGGTCCGTACTTAACCTGAAACTGTTCTTAACCTGAAGCACCACTTTAGTTAATCCTGCTGCTGCCAGAGCCCGATTTCTGTTCTCATCCTGAAGCAAAGTTCTTAACCTGAAGCACTATTTCTGGGTTAGCAGAGTCTGTAACCTGAAGCGTATGTAACCTGAGGTACCACTGTAGTAGCACCAGTAGAAGACAAGGGTGGTGGGGAGCTGCCATCCACTTCACCTCCTGGTAGGTGAATCACTGCTGTCTGCCATGTTGACCTCCCTGCCACTTAACTGCTCTTCCCGCTCCTTCCCATTCTTGGGAGGGAAGTGCCACTGCCCCATCATGCCATCCGCTCCTGAGTAGTACACTTAAGCCTCTGTTATATATATGGATTCTGCTGGTTTCAACATGGCATTGTCAAATGCTTTGGAGAAGCTTCATTTCCTACCAGCTTGATTAGTCTCTCATGCTTTCCAGCCAAACAAAATCACATAATTGCGCATTCTAATTTGGTGGTTACTTGAATTCACACTGATTATGTGATTAGATGTAATGACAATAATTACTCCCTGAAAGTGGACAACGGTCATTTGAAGAGAGGAAAAAAATTACAATAATTTTAACAAGATAATACCTCATGCACAAGGACAGGCAAACTTTGTTTTCTCTGTTGTGAATTTATTCCGATATCATGGACAACAGCTTGAAAGGTTCACGCTCCGTTTCCAAGAGATTCCATATGCAAAGAAGGCAAGTGGAACTTAAAACAGTTGAGCAACATCTGCAAGAAGATTAGCCAGATGTCTCAGTGTCCCCTGCAGAAGAATTCAAAGAATTTTCCCTCCAGAAGGAAACAGAGCGAGAGACGTCATTATATCCCCTAAGGACCGAACATTTTACTTAAAATTTATTGGGAAAGATTTCTGTTATTGTGAATGGTGCCTGCAGGTGAAACAGGAAATTCCTAAAATCATTGTTGAAGAAATTCGTTACTTGCAATCCTATACATATCTACTCAGAGCAACCATTGTGTTCAGTGGGCTTACTAAGAGGAAAGTGTTTGTAGGAGCACAGCCATATTAATGTAATCCTATGCATGACTAATCCTGCCCACCTAGCAGTTCGAAAGCACGTCAAAGTGCAAGTAGATAAATAGGTACCGCTCTGGCGGGAAGGTAAACGGCATTTCTGTGTGCTGCTCCAGAAGCGGCTTATTTATTTATTTATTTTATAAATTTTTTATTAAAGTTTCAAAAGTTTTTTATAACATCAAGAACAAAAAAAACCCAATACACTAAACATAACAAACAAAAAATATAAAAAAACAAATATAACTTCAACCCTTATTTTCTTATACCTTACTTCCCCGACTTCCTCTTACCTCCCCTTTCTGTATTCCAATTTCTAATTAATTATTCAGCAAACCCTTCCCTTATTTTTAACTTAATTTTAATCTTTCTTCTTCTTTAACTTATCCATTACCGCTAATAACCACATAATTTCTAATCCAACGTCATTTTAACAATCATTCATTTTACAGTATTTCTTTAGATAGTCCTTAAATTTTTTCCAGTCTTCTTCCGCTGTTTCTTTTCCCTGGTTTCGGATTCTGCTCGTCATCTCTGCCAGTCCCATGTAGTCTACTGTCATCTCTGCCAGTCCCATGTAGTCTATCAGAAGCGGCTTAGTCATGCTGGCCACATGACCAGGAAGCTGTACGCTGGCTCCCTCGGCCGATAAAGCGAGATGAGCACCGCAACCCCAGAGTCGGCCACGACTAGCCCTAATGGTCAGGGGTCCCTTTACCTTTACTTTATGCATGACTAAACAGATATAAACTCCAGGGGGTTCAACAGGACTTACACCTGGATAAGAGCCTATAGGACTGCCATCTTACAGAAATCTTTGGCTTCTAGGTATATGGATGGTTGAGCATGGTACTAAAAATACTTGGGTGCTTTCTTTGTTCTTTTCCTGCCATACACCCTGTTGGAAGTTCTAGTTCATTTCCTTAATTTATTTAGAAGTCTAAAAGCAGCATGCATTCATTCTGTTTTGATTTGATCCAGACGTTCAGGAAATCTAACATCTGTAGATTTGGGTTTATGTTCCATGTACCATTCTAGAGAAGTGAACCACCCATGTTGGAAAAATGTGGTATGCCTATGAATACCAAAAGCTGGGGGGGTCAGAGGCTTTATGCCTGCATGCTCTCTAACATTTCATGGATGAAAACAATAACACTACTGCAACCATGTATTTTTTTTCTGAATTCATACCCAAGTTCCTCCTATTGTTGCTAAGGTGAATGGTCTTCTCCACCCAGCCTCCACTGTATTTCCTTTATAAGAATTGTCTGGGAAGGGGGGGTATTTTGTTCGCATTTTAATGAGTAACTAGTCCATTGGCACAACTCAAACCAATATGTGAACTGAAAGTTCACATTGTGAATTTTGCAATACATTTCTAAAACCAAATAATACAGACAATGTATGGGTGTGTGTGTGTGCATAATAATCTATATAACATACAAAAACGCATTCTGTTTAGAAAATTTGCTTGCAAAAATTGTGTACATTAGTCAAAAATGTGTATATTAGGAGAAATTTGCACTAAAATGCTGGTGAATTTTCATGAGAATTTTTTCCAAAAAGAATTACAAACTGCTGTAGAAATGGAGGGAACTTAATTTAAGGAAGGGGGGAAACAAGAAATCAAACCTGACAGATTCATTTCTCCTTGAGCTGTTTGCACTCAGAACACATTCAGGGGGGAAATTATCCTGATCAAAAATTATTGGTGTCAGAGGAAGTGTGTTTTTTATGTATGTACACTAAGGAAACCTACATGTTGTCCTTGGGATTGTCAGACCTACCAGGGTAAAATGGATCTTGCCACCTTCAAGTTGTGCATTTGGGGTTCATTTGTGTGCACTGGCAAGCATAAGTCAATTTCTAGTCTGCCTTTCATCATGACTCCAGGGCAGTAAACAACAAAACAGTACTACAATAAAACCAATTGAACACAACTGAGAAAAGCAGTTTGAAATGTAAGATTAGCAAAAGATATAAACCCTGTTGCCTTCAGTGGAACTGACTCCTAGCTAAGTGCTTTTAGGATTGCAACCTAAAACTTGGTAGGGCTGCTAAGAGAGCTGATAAAAGTCCTTCTTTGCCAAAGGGCATTATAACTTTCACTTTATAATTTGGGACCCAAAGGTTAGATACACTGATAGGCCCAAAGTCACTCGTTCGAGTGGGAAGTGGCTCTCAAATACTTCACATTAATTTATGAATTGCAATTTTGCAGAATGAAGAAAGTTTCCATTAATGGAATGGACGGGCTCTTCTGCTGTCTTCGAGTAGTCTCCAAATGTGAAGTTAATCATTGTGACATATTCCTTTTGGCCATTTTATTTTCATTTCTCCCCCAAACCTCTGCTTGATTTACAGTTTGCCGCCACTTATAATGCACACCAGTGCTTCTCTTAACAGTCTAGTGGCCTCATTCAAGAGGAGTTGACAGACTTCCAAGGCCTGTCATGATCTGGTAAGTCTCCTCTGATTCATAAGGGATTAATTGCCCCTTAGTGCTGGTGAGCTGTAATGCTGTCACCAAGGCTGTAGATCTGTCACTTTGATGCATAAGATAATCAAGTCTCATAATAGACTCTCCATGCATGCGAATAACTTGGAAAAAATCTAAGCAGGAAATGACAAAAACATGTGGTAAACATGTATACTGGCAAATGTCACTGATCACACTTTTCACTTCTTTCTTTTTTGGGGGTGAAAAAGGTACAAATTGATATATTAGTATTCTAAACTATAGTGGTACCTCGGGTTACATACACTTCAGGTTACAGACTCCGCTGTATTACCTCGGGTTAAGAACTTTGCTTCAGGATGAGAATAGAAATTGTGCGCAGTGGCACAGTGGCAGCAGGAGGCCCCATTAGCTAAAGTGGTGCTTCAGGTTAAGAACAGTTTCAGGTTAAGAACAGACCTCCAGAACGAATTAAGTTCTTAACTCGAGGTACCACTGTATTTAGATCAGGGTTGGGGAACCACAGGCTTTGGGAACAAAAAACGGCCTCTTCGTCTGTCCTGAGGGACTCTCCTTAGGTCATTTCTCCTCCTTAGGCCACACCCCTCTCCCTAGCCCACAGCCTCACCTCATACAAGCTCTCATTGACTGCTTTAGCCTGGCTGGAATGTGTCCTTGAACTGTGGCAATTCTTCTTGCTTGCTTGAGGATAGGGAAATATAAGGTAAAAAGGTAAAGGACCCATGGACGGTTAAGTTCAGTCAAAGGCAACTATGGGGTTGCAGTGCTCATCTTGCTTTCAGGCTGAGGGAGCCGGCGTTTGTCCGCAGACAACCTTCCGGGTCATGTGGCCAGCATCACTAAACCGCTTCTGGTGCAATGGGACACTGTGACGGAAGCTAGAGTGACCTCCCTGCCACAGCGGTACCTATTTATCTACTCACACTGGCGTGCTTTCGAACTGCTAGGTGGGAAGGAGCTGGGACAGAGCAACAGGAGCTCACTCCGTCCCAGGGATTCAAACCAGCGACCTTCCGATCGGCAAGCCCAAGAGGCTCAGTGGTTTTGAGCACAGCATCACCACCTGCGTCCCTACAGGGAAATGTGTGTGTGGGTATGAGTATGGAAATCCCTGAATTTTGCAAAGCTAGGATGAGGCCTCCTGTATAATGGTAAGAGTTGCATTCATTGCTCTTCCTATGTATGTCTCTGGCCATGATGATGATGATATATTACTTGTCCCCTGCACATCTGACTGGGTTGCCCCAGCCACTCTGGGTTGCTTCCAAGAAAATATAAAAGAATACACGATACATTAACAGCTTCCTGATACAGGGATGCCTTCAAATGTCTTCGGAAAGTCGTATAATTTTTTAATGCAAACAGAACTGTTACCCTGATGGATGATGATGATGATGGTGATGATGGTGATTTACTGCCTCTGCTCACAGAGTACTCCCAACCCACCAACCTCTTCCCCTTCCAGGGATAAGCACTTGAGGAGATCACAGAACAGGTCTGAGATGGGGAATCTGGCCTGGGAAGAGTCCTGAGGACCCAATAGAGAATCCACATTCAGTCTCAGGGCCTGAGGTTCCCCACCCCTCTATAAAAGGATGTGATTAATGGAAGTGAATAAAGAATCAAATTTAGCTAGTAATTGAAGAGGGTGTGTTTGAATTAACTATTTGAAAAAGAGTGTTTAAATGTTTCATTTGACAAGTTTAAGCTGTTAAATGTTTTAACAATAGCATCAGCTTTAGAAGCAGGGATATTTTATTTAAAATAAAAGTTCTGGCTGCTCCAAGATCCTTAACCAGGTGGTCTTTGTAAGATGAGATAGCTGTGGCAAAATTAGACCCATAATAAATCCTCTCCAGTGTCACAGAAACATCAAAGATACAATGCTGGTTAAAATGCTGTGATACATCATGCCAGGATTGTGGAGTCATTACTTGGCATTGCAGGTAGATATGCCATTACAAGTGTTTAGAATTAATGCCAGCACTCCAGAATAATTCCTTATTCCGTATGTAAAACTGTAAATATGCTGCTGGGATGTGACACTTTAGCTCAAATGTTTATATCTTTATCTTCATTTGCTTTTGAGTGCCACTCAGGTGAAGGAGATGCATAAGATGAGGTTGGGGGGTTGGGTCTCTTTGTTGTGGCAACTGCCTCATTGTGTGCACACCTAGGAGTAGCTGAGACATGTAGGGCTGAGGGACATGCCTTTCCCTAACTTGTAAGTGCACTTTTGACAATAAAGAGTTAATTCCTCACTCTGGACATGCTGTGCCTGATAGCACAATGACACTTGTGGTCATCAAGTAATGCCAAATCAGGGATTGGCTAATCCAGTTCAGTGCTGGTTGTTGTCTTATTTCCCCAGTGTAGGTTGCACAGAAGTCTTCAAAAGGCAAGAAATGGATGCAGTTTTCTGCATGTTGTGAAGGAACGTTATTATTACGATTTACTTCAACTGTTATGTAAGCTATGCCCTTTGTAATATACTATGGTCCTCCTATTCTGCATTTTGCCAACCGTCTTCTCCCAAAATGGACCATACACTGTGACCTTATTTTCTGTCTTTTCAAGATTTCTTCACAGTTGCTATGGGATTTTATGTAGCATTTTAGATGCCTTTTTCCATGTGCAGATTTAATTGCATTTTGTTAATGGCTTCTTTCTTCTAAACCTGTAGTACCTTTTTCCTCTTTGTGCTTGAATGCTGCCTACAAACATTGTGTCCTATTAACAATAAGGCGGACTGAGCAGCCTAATTCTTTGCTATTTCAGTTTTGCTGGCACTCAAAATGAAAGTCTGTTCCTTCCCATTTTCTGCAGATGTTTTGAAAGAATACACAAACACTCTGCATTTGCATTCTGCACATTTGTTATACATTTTCATAGAATCATACATCTACAGAATTGCAGAGTTGGAAGGTACTCCAAGGGTCTTACCCCCCTGGAATACAGGAATAACAGCCAAAGCATCCATGACAGATGGCCATTCAAGCTCTGCTTAAAAACCTCCAAGGAAGGAGAGTCCACTTTCTCCTGAGGGAGTCCATTCTTACTGACAGAAAATCCTTTCTGATGTTTAGTTGGAATCTCCATTCTTGTACTTTTGGGTACTTGCTTATTACATAAAATTTGCATTTTTGATACATTTCCCCATCAAATATGTGCTTTGGACTCATTTCTTACATAACAAAGCTTTTTGTGTGGTGGAAGTGCACCACAGAATCCACAGAATCTGACTGGGATTTCGTTACAATTTGCAAATACATTCTTCAGTGCTGATTTGGGTTGGTCCACTATGCCTGGCATGTTCTGGTCCATGGGGTCATGAAGAGTCGGACACGACTAAACAACAACAGCTATGAAAATCATGCTGAACAAACTCCTCTTCCAACTCTAGTTGATGGTGCTGCTTGGATATAGTGGACATCTATGACCCTTAGCAGTCATTGATCTACTGTGGCCACATTTCAATAATTGCATTTCAACTATATTGGTTCTTATTTCTTCACCCTGAGCATTGCCATAAGAACAACCCTTCGAGTATATAAAGATATAGCTAAACCTTCCATGTTCCTTTTCATCCTCCATCTGAGCACAAGTGGATCAAGGAGGAAAGGGGAGTTATATATATTTGGACTCATTCCAAGCTATAACCCTTGTGAAAATGGACTGGTTTATGTCATTGATTCCTGAGCATTGCTCAGGGGGATTAGAGATGATTGGAGGGTTGGAGCTTCTGGTCTTATAATGACTGGAAGAAACTGAATGAATGGATATACTTGCAGAGTTCACTCTGCACCTCCCTTGCCTTTAAAGGTAAAGGTACCCCTGACCATTAGGTCCAGTCACGGCCGACTCTGGGGTTGTGGCGCTCATTTCGCTCTATAGGCCGAGGGAGCCGGTGTTTGTCCGCAGACAGCTTCATGTGGCCAGCATGACTAAGCCGCTTCTGGCAAAACCAGAGCAGTGCATGGAAACGCCGTTTACCTTTCTGCCGGAGCAGTACCTATTTATCTACTTGCACTTTGACATGCTTTTGAACTGCTAGGTGGACAGGAGCTGGGACTGAGCAACGGGAGCTCACCCCGTCGCGGGGATTCGAACCGCCGACCTTCCGATCAGCAAGCCCTAGGCTCTGTGGTTTAGACCACAGTGCCACCCTATCCCTTGCCTTTAGGTAAAGGTAAAGGGACCCCTGACCATTAGGTCCAGTCGTGGCCAACTCTGGGGTTGCGGCGCTCATCTCGCTTTATTGGCCGAGGGAGCCAGCGTAGAGCTTCCAGGTCATGCGGCCAGCATGACTAAGCTGCTTCTGGCAAACCAGAGCAGTGCACTGAAACACTATTTACCTTCCCCCCAGAGTGGTACCTATTTTTCTACTTGCACTTTGACATGCTTTTGAACTGCTAGGTTGGCAGGAGCAGGGACCGAGCAACGGGAGCTCACCCCGTCGTGGGGATTTGAACCGCCAACCTTCTGATTGGCAAGTCCTAGGCTTGCGTCCCTCCCTTGCCTTTAGAATGCCACTAATACACAGTACATGCAAGAAGACAACCTTTCTACCTAATCACCTATGAACTGAGGGACCTCCTTCCACACAAACCACTTGTTCTGCTACTGAGTGATGGCTTGTTCCTTATGGCCAGAATGCGCAGAAGCAAACCATTCTGTTGTCAACAAAAGAGATGCTGGAGCTGCATTTGGGAGAACTCAGCACCTGATTTGTGAAGGAAAGTTTATCACCATCTGATCTCAAGTACACTGCCGGAAGCAGGAAGGGGGGGAAAGCTTTAGCTATGGTTTCATCTTAACTTTGTGCTCCTGATTTAAAGGGAAATAAAAGCTATAACAACAATAATAAATCTGAAACATTTCCATTAGGTGTAAGGCACAAGCAAGAATGGTCTACAAAAGCCCTGATTCTTTCCTTTCTCCCTGCCTAAATTCCCATTGAGAAACAACTCGCATCCTATAACAATAGCAGCTTTCATATTTAGAAAAGGAATGCAATTTTAATTTAGCCTATAATGATACTTTAATAGGCACGCCTGTTATTAGCTGTGTCAGCCTGATTGCTTTCCTGACTGCAGTTTTCAATTAAGCATAATGTGTCCTATTCATGTGCAGAGGAGAAGAGAGGAAAGGGGTGTGGACTATTTTTGTTGGCAAATCATAGACTTCAATAGGCACTTAGAGAAAATACATCTTGTAAATCTCTTCTGGGTTTCAATGAGACTGATTTTTCTAGAGTTAGTGAAATGCATCTAACTTGATTAGAGGTGTTCTCCCTGATATATCTGTTGGGAAACTGCCAGGGAGATATAGTCCATCATGGCCCCAAGCCGGCTGCCGGACTTCCATCGATCTCCCGTAGCCAGGCAGATCCAGCAGTTAGCGACACGAAGCCTCAGAAATAGATTGCCACATTCCAGGCTTGTGCACACTGTTCTTTATCAGCAGAAACCACAGCCAGAAAGCTTGCACCGCAGAAGAGAGCATAATTTACAGACTTTATTTAGCGTTGAACAGAACAAAGGAAAACATGACCGTTCTGTGTCAGTGACTCCGACCGACTGAAATCGAAAGGAAACAGCAAACATAAACATCCTCAACAGGAAATACGCAGACTCTGTGACTCACAAGCCTGCTCTCTCTTAAGGTGGAACGGAAATATCCTAACATCCTCCCCCTTTCCGTGTAACCTGTTGTACCTGTGGTTCACTCAATTGCAACCTTTGTACATAAACTTTATGTTGTTCTCTGTTAACAACCTTAGACAACAGATCAGCAGGAATTTCATTTCCTGCCATGTAGGACACCCGAATCAGTCCTTTCTGAATACACTCTCTTGCACGATGTAGCTTAATCTGCAAGTACTTGGTTCTTTGCTTGCAACTCTCGGAGTTCAGCAAAGCCAAACATGATCTATTGTCTTGATACACTTGTATAGGACATTTCACAGAAACCCCGATGTCCTTAAACAGTTGCATCAACCATTCACAATCCATGAGTGAAAATGACAGAGCATTGAGTTCTGCTTCACAGGAACTTAGGCTCACTGTTGTCTGCTTCTTGCACAACCAGTCAAACAGGCAGTGGTTGTACATGTAGCATACTCCAGAAGTGCTTGTACCATCTGTGGTGTCACTTCCAAAACTTGCATCTGCAAAGATTTCAAGACCTCCAGTCTTCTGACTGGTGAACCTCAGCCTGTAGTGCATAGTCCCTTTCAAATAGCGGGCTATGCGCTTCAGAGCTTTCCAATCCTGAACCGTAGGATTGTTGGCATGTCTGCTAAGCAGATTACAGCTTACAGCTATGTCAGGTCTTGAACATCTGGCAATGAAATTCAGCTTGCCTAGAACGCATCTGTATAGCGTTGTGTCAGAAAACGCTTCAGCAGTACTATCTACCTGGTAACCTGTCACCATCGGTGTGTCTGCTGGGTTTGCATCAACCAAATTCAACCTGGTTAATACATCAGCAATTTTCTGTGTTTGGTGTACCAGAAAATTACCTGCTTGGTCCTTCTCCACCTGCAGAGAAAGATAGTTGGATACCTCACCAAGATCCTTCATGTCAAAGTGCTCCTTCAGCTGAGCTAGGGTGCTTTGATAGAAAGCCTGATTCTTCCAAAACATCAGAAGATCATCAACAAAACATAAACAATACAGTTTGTTTTGCCCCTCCTCCTTGACAAACACACATGGATCAGCTTTGCCCTGGTGAAAACCTAGAGAAAGCAATGTCTCAGTGAGTTTTGTGTTCCAACACCTAGCACTCTGCTTGAGACCATATAAGGATTTCCGCAGTTTACAGACCATTCCCTTCTGTATCTGCATCCCGTCAGGTGGAAGCATAAACAGCTCCTCGTTCAAAATCCCGTACAAAAAAGCTGTATTAATGTCGTGGTGGGAAACATGCAGTTTCTCCTCCGCAGCGATCTTGAGCATCAGCCGAATGCTCTCATATTTGACAGTGGGAGAGTAGGTCTCGTGGTAATCCTGTCCTGGTACCTGTGAAAAACCTCTGGCAACTAATCTGGCTTTGTGTCTGACTACCTTGCCATTCTGGTCTGTCTTGGCCTTGAAGACCCATTTGCTGCCAACCAGTCTCATTCCTGGGACTACCGGTACCAGCTCCCAAGTTTGGTTCCTGTTCAAGGAATCAACTTCAGCCTTCATGGCATTAAGCCAAGGCTCAGCATCTTTAGAGGTTAACTCCTGAACCTCTTTGAAGCTTGAAGGTTCCCACACCTTCTCTGAGCTACTAAGAACAGCAGTTGCAGTCTTAGCAAACTCATCAGCAAATCTCTTTGGAGGTCTGCCTTTGGTCGCCCTTTCAGACCTGCGTACTAGACGCAAGTCTTCTGGACTCATCTCCTCTTTCTTAGGAGAAAAATGACCAATGGTGAACAGTGGTTCTTCCAGTTCATTGTCAGACGCATCAGATGGTCTGACTGAGGCCTTTGCACTCTTGTAGTCTGCTGTGTCATCACTCTCACTGACATCAGCAGCAGCGCCGCCCACTGAACTGGAATCCGAACTCTGATCACCATCATCATCATCATCCTTATCATCCTCATCCTCAGCAGCTTCCTCAGCTTTAGCTGCTTGCTTGACATCACCTTCATCCTCCTCTGGGTAACTCTGGAAAATTCCCACATTTTCCCCCCACTTAGGATTGTACTCAACACTCCTTGTGAACTTTATGGATTTAGAGTTAGTCATCCATACCCTGTATGCACCTTTTTCGTACCCCATGAACAAACCATGTGCCCCACGCTTCCCAAGCTTGTTGGTTTGTGGGGTGCGTACCCACATGTCAGAACCAAAAATTCTCATGTGTTTGGTGTTGGGTTTCTTGCCAAACATCTTCTCATAGGGGGTACAACCAATGGGTGATGACAATCTGCGATTAACGGAGTAAACCAGATTCCCCAAAGCCTCCCCCCAAAACTTATCAGGGAGATTGGCATCATGCAACAAGGTTTTCATTCCTTGCAGCAATGTCTGATTTGCTCTCTCCGCAAGCCCATTCATCCATGGCGATCTGGGGGTTGACATGTCATGCTGGATTCCCTTCTCAGTCAGGAAAGCTTCAAACTGCTGAGAAGTGAACTCCCCGCCCCGATCGGTAAACAGACAGGAAATACGTTTACCGTGCACATTCTCCAACCAAGCACAGAATGCTTTGAACCTAGGAAACGCTTGCGATTTCTGCTCGAGCAAAAACACATGAATGTACCTAGAAAAAGAATCAATTAGAACCATGAAGAACCTTGCTCCTCCTAAAGAGGGCGTAAGTGGCCCAACCAGGTCCGCATGCACTAGCTGGTAGGGTTTGGAAGCCTGCCTGCTAGACTCCTTGCCTTTTGGAGCAACCTTCACTTTGTTCTCTGCACAAGATACACATTTCATGTGAAATTTACAAGGTTTGATGTTCAAACCTTCAACCACCTCTGGCATCTTGGCCAGTGCCTTCCAAGAGAGGTGACCAAACCTTCGATGCGCTTCATGAATGCAACCTGCATGAAGAACTTTGTTAGTTTGTGCAACACAACAAGAATCAGCATTAGATACAACAGCAGTGTCCTCATAAGTTATATGGAACAAACCATCCATAAACTTTGCATGCAAATAGTCCTCTTTGCCTTTACTGATGACACAGACGCTCCTCTTGAAGGAAATCTGAAAACCACGTCCAGTAAGCTGCGGGACGCTCAACAAATTGCTTGCAGCGCCTGGAACATATAGTACCCCGCTGATGGTTGTGTGCAAACTTGCAAGTTTCACAGTCCCTTCTCCTGCAATTTGCAACGTCCTTCCATCAGCCAGGTGGATCTCACCTTCCTGAGGCTTGAAGGAGATAAAGAGGTGGCGATCCTTCGAAATATGGCGGCTGGCACCTGAATCGATAATAAACCTGCCTTTGGCTGTTGGAGCAGTCTTTACAGCAAGCAAACCCTTGTTTTCCACTGACTTGGGCTTTTGCAGCTTGCCCCCCTGCTGCTCCTGGCCAGCAGACGTGCCTTTAGCCTTTGGTGAAGCTGTGCCAGCTAACATAGCCTTGTCTTCCACTGGCGTGGGCTTTTGCAGCTTGCCCCCCTGCTTCTGGTCAGCAGATGTGCCTTTAGCCTTTGGTGAAGCTGTGCCAGCTAACAAAGCCTTGTTTTTCCCTGGCGCGGGCTCTTCACCCTCCCTTCGCTCCTGGCCATCTGCAGACGCCTGTTTACCTTTGCCTTTCCGGCCTCTGCAAAGGCGATGACCTTGGTTCTCACGAGAAACAGAGCTCTCAGCTGCCGACTCCTTGGCTCCCCCTGGAGGCTGGAATGCTGCCTGGGATGACATCACAGTCTGCTCCCCCTGCAGCTTGCAACCGGTGCCCTCAGCATCCCTGCATTCACTCGCATTCTGGGAAACAGCCAGGACCTCCAATGCAGTCAAACTCTGGGCTGGGACGACTGACTTGTGTGCTTTCAGCAACGCATTCCACATTCCACGTGCAGTGGTGTTGCCAGCCAGCGTCTTAATTTCCTCAAGAGATACGGATAAGACTATTACGTCAATCGCCTTCGAATCATCGGCTTTCCATCTCTCTGTCAGAGGAACTGGGGGGGCCTCACTCACGGTATGCCACACCCTAAACTGACGCAGCAAACTCTCACACCATTTTGCCCAGGTTTCATAATTCTGCCCATGTAACTTAAGGCATTCAGCATTTGCCTCAGAAGCTTGGAAAAACCCCATTTCCAGCTTTCTGCTTTAGCCGTGAGTCTTTTTTTAACTTCAGAGACTCCTTATCTTGGCAGCCATTAATCACGATGCCTTTTGGCTCGGCTCCCAGGCCAATTAAGCCTTGCCGGAGTTCAAAGGCTCCGTCCGAGGTAAAACAGAAAAGCCTCCCTTTCTTTTGCTTTTCCCACTTCATACCTCTCAAACGCAGTCTGTTGCAGCTTTACTCTCCTGTAGGTGCTGTGAATCTGGGCCCATAACCTTGTTGTTGGGAAACTGCCAGGGAGATATAGTCCATCATGGCCCCAAGCCGGCTGCCGGACTTCCATCGATCTCCCGTAGCCAGGCAGATCCAGCAGTTAGCGACACGAAGCCTCAGAAATAGATTGCCACATTCCAGGCTTGTGCACACTGTTCTTTATCAGCAGAAACCACAGCCAGAAAGCTTGCACCGCAGAAGAGAGCATAATTTACAGACTTTATTTAGCGTTGAACAGAACAAAGGAAAACATGACCGTTCTGTGTCAGTGACTCCGACCGACTGAAATCGAAAGGAAACAGCAAACATAAACATCCTCAACAGGAAATACGCAGACTCTGTGACTCACAAGCCTGCTCTCTCTTAAGGTGGAACGGAAATATCCTAACAATATCCTCCACAACAGTGGTCTTAATTCCACTTCATGTCTTCTAACTTTCATCATGGGACCACCAGGGAGGGCATGAGGGATGAAGGCCATCAGACTTCTAATATTTGCTTCATACATTTTGTGATCCCCACACAAAAAGCAAAAAAGAAAAAGAAAAAAGTTTTCGAATTAGGAGTGTGCAAAAGATTCAGAAGAATTGGCAAGGGACCACTTCATACAGATTTGTTACGATATAGAAGCAATGCAGCTGCAAACTGCTAGCTTGAAAAGTAAACATGATGGGAATGTTGTGACTGTCCGTGGGAAACAGAGGGACCGTCAGCTCACAGGGCAATGCTCAGAGTGTAATATGAGCTCTTCTTCTTGCTCTTGTACAGGAAGTATAGGAGGTGTTTCTCACTCGACTGCTGGAGCTTGAAGAGAGCAGTCATGTTTTCTGTAATGCTGCAAAGACAGGAATAAAAGCATGTAAATACGTTTCTGTCTATTTCCTTTTCCCTGCCGGGAGTGCAGGAGGGAGGGTGTGTGTTCTTCCCACGCTGAAAAGAATCGCCTATCGAGACCTAGCCTGGATCTTGCTGGGGAATGCAGCCAGGGAGGTCAACAGGAGACCAAGCCGGGTGCCTGGGAGTGTTGCCAGTTACTCCCGATATAGGCTTGATTTCCGACAAGATTTGTCTGAGCCAAAGTAAGATCTCTCCAATGTGACCCAAATCGAAGAGGCGACCTCTGAAGCACTAGAGATTCAGATGTTTGAAAAACATTGCAGTGCATCTGCAAATAAAAAATTAAAAAAAAATCTCTTATGCTTTGTGCCATATAAGAAAAATGCCAGGGTGGAGAGGGACAACTCGTTTGTGATGGACAGGTCTAGCCTCTAATCAGAAAATAATATTTTGCCAGGCCTCTCCAATCACAGTGCATTAAGTAATGTATCACCTTTTTCTTTTCAAATTAGTTCTGCTTGTGGTGTTTGCTTGGAAAAGACTGTTTGTCTTGTCTCTGTGCCGAATGCTCCTCATGGTCCCACACCCTTCATGTCCATAGCCTGGAGAGTGGTGATTCATAGGACCTTCTCAGTGGTAGTGTCTGGTTTTGGACCTCTCACCTGTTAGAGATCTGTGGGTCTCCCTACACTGCTTTCCATTAGGCGATCACTTAGCTTATATGTTTGTCTGGGCTTTTGACCACATAGCTAAAGGAGAGTCCAATTGTCTACTGCTTTGAGTCGTATTGTTTAGTGTTAGGGTTTTTATTGTTGGTTCCCCCCCCCCCAGCTGATTTTATTTGTGTGGTTGTTATTGTTCCTTCAGGAGGAACAGCAGGATATAACAATAAATCATCATCACCACACAGGGGATTTTTGCCCAGTTTATACATGACTGCAGCAAAGCAGTAAGGAGGCAGGCAAAAGTATTCTCATTCCATGCGGATAAGATAATATGTCACCATCTCCACTCTTATCTATTTCACCGGGAATTCTAAGTTAAAAGAGGAAGAAGCAAGGACTAAAAGACTCCAATTTAATCACAGGAGTGCATGCTTTTCTATACAGAAATGGTAAAAGAAAAATATTTTTGTCTAGCTCAAAATGTATCCTATACCAAATTAAATTTCTAAAGCCATAAGTGTGCAGTGGCATTATATTAGTGAAATTAAACCATTTGCAATTTTGTGGAAAGTAATAGGCATTTAACTTTTCAAAATGAACAGCTGATGAGCATTACACCTCTGCAGATGTAGCAGATGGATCCTCTATTAGTTCGACTGCAGATGTCATATTATATCTGCATACCTCCTAGTAGGCTGCTATGTTTAAATTTAGATCCTTGCTTCATAGTCTCGGAAATATTCATATGGAGACAGCCCAGGATACCGAGGCAGTATTGACATCTTTAGGATAGTATTGATGAGTCAGTATAATTCTGTTAGTCACACTTGCTTGAAGACTCCTATATATATATGCATGGAAACACCTAGGGTTATTGTTGACAACTGCAACACCCAATGTAGATATAATCCAAGGAACCCCTTCAAGAAACTATTCTTCTATGGGGAGGGGGAAGACTGTTTTCAATAACCGTAATTGTTGTTGTTGTTTAGTCATTTAGTCGTGTCTGACTCTTCGTGACCCCATGGACCAGAGCACGGCAGGCACTCCTGTCTTCTACTGCCTCCCGCAGTTTAGTCAAACTCATGCTGGTAGTTTCGAGAACACTATCCAACCATCTCATACTCTGTCGTCCCCTTCTCCTTGTGCCCTCCATCTTTCCCAACATCAGGGTCTTTTCCAGGGAGTCTTCTCTTCTCATGAGGTGGCCAAAGTATTGGAGCCTCAGCTTCACGATCTGTCCTTCCAGTGAGCACTCAGGGCTGATTTCCTTCAGAATGGATACGTTTGATCTTCTTGCAGTCCATGGGACTCTCAAGAGTCTCCTCCAGCACCATAATTCAAAAGCATCAATTCTTCGGCAATCAGCCTTCTTTACGTTTCCACAATCCAGACAATTTTTAAAATACATGTAACCTTAGCAGGCAGGAACAGCACCAGACCATTGTTGATCATGACTTCATGCCGATAATGAAAACATAATGCTTCCACCATTTTAACAGAAGTTGATTAAAGCAAATTTTCGCTTGAAAAGCCTATGTCTATATTTCTAAGGCCCAGATGAACCCAGTGCTCCGCTTTCTTTTCCATTGTGTTACAGTGCATGTTAGATCCTTCAGCAGCCATTATGAACTTCTGCAGGAGGTGTTAAACTCACTCATACAACACTCAGCAGTCCCTGTGGAGTCATTCCAAGTGCATGAATGTTTATTGAACTGCCCAAAAGTATTTTGAAGCACTCCATATTGTTACTCCTTTAAGGGCCAACAAGCTGGGGGAGGAGGTACTGCTTTGATTCATTCTTACAGTGGTCAACTGCTGTGTGAAGGGAAGAAGAAAAGGATGGTGAGGAGAATGCGCCGGGCAGTTGCCCAGGTATTTCTGATGGTTATTCTGCTCCTGTTCCTTTTATTTCCCAGGAGGCAAATTCCATCTCTGACAGATCACAAGTCAGAGAAATAGCCTCAGGTTAATGAGGTGATGCGGTTCATCCAGCAAAGCCGTCTTGCAGCTTGGCTTGCTTTTATGTGACTCCTTTCCATAGCCATCTTGTTGGCCATTATTTTCAAGTTAATATTTTACAGTACCAGATAGAGATGGACAAGCACTTTCGTTTTTTTATTCTCTTATTGAATGCTCCACCACTGCACAATTTTCTGTTAGATACTCTGAGCATGGGGAGCGTATGGACCACTTGATGTGCTTTTTGTGAAATCACCATGATAAGAACCCAACCATTATCCGAATTTATAGAATTGGTGAAAATAACCGCAGCAATAAGATATAAAACAAATCAGAAATTAAAGTCACAATGGATATGGTTTGAAGAGTGTATGAGCAAACACTGGTCTAAAGATAATACCTTGATATGTTTAGATTAAGTCTGTAAAGCTGATCTAGAAAAAAACTAATAGTTTAACAAGAAAAGTAAGGTTGAGATAGATAAAATGCAAGGTAAAAAAGAAATTTAATGAATAAAAGATGACGAGCACTGGTGGAGGGAAGTCACAGGAATGTAGTACCTATTTTATGTATTTTTTCTTTTTTCCGTTACCTTTTTTGTTTGTGTTTCTGTTTGCAAGTGTATGTGTAATACTGCTTTGTATGTTTGATGAAAGAAAGAAAGAAAGAAAGAAAGAAAGAAAGAAAGAAAGAAAGAACCCAACCATTGGCAAGATGCTGATTGTGTGAATGGGCGCCACTGAAAAGTCTTTTTTTGTGTGTGTGTAGGGGGTGATGTAGAGTGACGTTCAAATGTGGTGCTTGATTTGCAATGACACATTATTGAACTACAGCATGCTAAGAGATGAACACATAGGTGTGAATTGTTTCATTTGGTAACAAATTCAGAATATAGGAGAGATTTTTTTTATCACTGGTGACAGCAAAATAGTATTGAACCATATACAATATGAGGTAGACAAAGGTTGTATTTACAGGTAGCAAGCCTGTAGGTGTTTAGTGCAATGCCTGAGACATCAAAGGCTTTTGTACACCTGGGAGAAAAGGGTGCCAGTAAGAATGGGCTGGGACTGTGCATTGGACCACGTATGATTCTAACTTCAGGGAATATACTTAGCGTTAGGGCTAGAGGATTGTGATTAACTCTTTGTGTTTTGCTTCATGGGGATATGCTGGTTTTCTGTAACTTTTCCTTGCAGTACAATTTTTCTTTTCTTAAAATGTATCATAGTAAATGTTTTGTTTCAAAATCCTGTTGTGGTTTACTCCCTGTTAGCCATGAGCTCCCTTTCCTCAGATGGTAATAATAATAATAATAATAATAATAATAATAATAATAATAATAATAATTAAACCCTCCCCACCTGGCCGGGCCTCCCCAGTCACTCTGGGCTGTTCCCAACAGAATATTAAAAACACGATAAAACATCAAACATTAAAAACTTCCCTGAACAGGGCTGCCTTCAGATGTCTTATAAAAGTCAGATAGCTGCTTATTTCCTTGACATCTGATGGGAGGGCATTCCACAGGGCAGGCACCACTACCAAGAAGGCCCTCTGCCTGGTTCCCTGCAACTGCACTTCTCACAGTGAGGGAACCACCAGAAGGCCCTTGGAACTGGACCTCAGAGTCCAGGCTGAACGATGTGGGTGGAGATGCTACTTCAGGTATACTGGCCCGAGGCCGTTTAGGACTTTAAATGTGCTCAGAAATGTACTGGGAGCCAATGAAGGGACCCAGGGTGGCTGGAGAAGGCAGGTGGTCATCACATATGTGATCCATCCTATCCCATTTCCACATTGATTAACTTACTTTCTAGCCATCAGCAAGGAAATGGCATGTAAATTACAGAATGTATCCCCCCAAAAAAAATATTTAGTTCTCAGTGTTTTTCGATATGACATTTAAGCCAAAACCTGCCACAGAATCCAAGTAAGTATGAAATCCAGCAGATAGCTGACTTCCAAGCCAAACATTAGTCTAGAATAGATCAAGTCAGCTAGCATTGGAATTCACATACATCGAATGCAACAGACACCTGTACACTCCGCTATGCATAGCCTTGGTACAAGTACAGTAAAACTTTCCAGGACAATTGCGCATATATCCTGTGCACATTATTAACTCCAATGTGGCACATGTGATCACATGATTAATGATGTTACAGGAGAAGGCAATTATTGAGAGGGGAATGTGTTGTTGATGTACGCTCCAAGCCTCTGACCAGCTTTCAAAGAGCTGCCATGATCACAAAAGCAAACAAACAAAGGCTCCTTTTTGTTTCCCTTGCAAATGAAGTGGAGGTCAATACCAGCAATTACGTCGGCTTGAACTCCTGTACCAGCCTCATCCTGCCCTTCACAATTGACATTTTTGAAGTCCAGCTTCTCCTGAACTGTCAGCCATTTCAATTATAGCAGGTTGTAAGACCTTACATTTACGACACCCAGATTACCCAACAAAATGCTTGCAAATGGCTTGAGCAGGCTTTGTAAAGCATTAGCATTCTCACCTTTGACATTCCAAAACATGGGCTCTTTGCTTTGATGTTACCACTACGACATTATGTTTACGCTCTTCTCCGCTTCATTGGCAACCAGCAATTCATCATTGGACCAAACCAGGCTTGAATAAGCCACACTCTTGGACCTGAAAGCAATGTCCCTTGTTCCTGTGTCTGGACTGATTTGTTGATGGTGTACAAGGACTTTGCAGCTTGTGCTCAACCAAGCTAAACACAGCTTGCTAGTCATGTATAGTGGAACCAAGTGTTCAATAAACAACTTGGTTTTGCTGCCTATTTTGCTGCCAAAAAAAAAGAGCTTATAAGCTCACTTGTGCATAACTACAGTGGTACCTTGGTTCTCAAACTTAATCCATTCTGGAAGTCTGTTCCAAAACCAAAGCATTTCAAAACCAAGGCGTGCTTTCCCATAGAAAGTAATGCAAAATGGATTAATCCGTTCCAGACTTTTAAAAACAACCTCTAAAACAGCAATTTAACACGAAATTTACTAATGAGACCATTGATCTATAAAATGAAAGCAATAATCAATGTACTGTCCTATAAAATAAATAAAAGAGTATTGTAGATGATAAAAATTAAAATTAATTTTTTTTCTTACCTGCACTGATGATAGTCATTGTTTGGATAGGGGGCTTTTATCCATTTCCGCAGTAACACAATCAATCAATCAATCAGTAGCTGAACTGGGATCCACACAGTCACAAAAACAAATTAACTGAAAAAGCCCCCCCCCAAAACACACAAAATAAATAGCAAAAACAAAAGCACCAAATATAAGCTCCAAATATCACATCAGAACACTGCAATCAGAAATGGAAGGCTTGAATTACAATTGGGGGGGGGGGCGCAAATTAGCAGCGCAACAGGGAACACAGGGGGACTCAAAACGGAGCACATTTGGCTTCCGGAAAAAAGTTCAAAAACTGGAACACCTACTTCCAGTTTTGCAGCGTTCGGGTTCCAAGTTGTTTATGAATTAAGCTGTTTGAAAACCGAGGTACCACTGTACATATATGTGTGGCACTGGAAAATAATTCAATACTAACCTGAAATGGCAGGAGAGAGCTGGAAGGTCTTCGTAGCTCATGAGGAGACCCTCCCCAGAGCCCGAAGTCCAGAAGACTCCAAGGGCTCCAAAATGGCATGCGGGAGCTCTCACTAATGGATAGGAAGCTGTATTTACTGCAATGGGCTTCCCACTTAGGCCTTTATGGTTAAGCACTTGGCAGGCCCAAATGGATGGCTGGGGGACTGTGTTGAGTGGGGTGTGCATCAGCTCCATGTGGGGGCTGGACAATGGGAGAATTGTGGTGATTCAGGCAGTTTCCCCCACCCCACAATCCAGAATCAAAGGGCAATGTCATTAACCCCATCTGACACAAATCAGGGTTTCCACAAAGCCACGTGTTGATCCGTTGTTTCTTTCCTTTCTGTGACTTAGAGCTGTAAGTTTTCCTTTAGCTCTGTGTTTCTCCCTGGGCTTTGCAAGAAGTGAAGCTGTCTGAAATGTTGCCGACAGAGCATTGAGGAGCTCTGGGTTTTGTGGTGGTGGTTAAAGTGCAGCATCCGATGATTTTGTTTTTTAAAAAAGTGGAGGATTTGATTTTAAGAAGTTAAACACTTCTATTAAGTTTTGCTGAAATCCTATGTTACTCTGCTTTGACAGTAACAACCATCTTTCCCTTCAGGAAACAACCCAAAGCTCTTCAAAACTGAAGGCAACTTTGTGGACAGTCTCACACTATAAGGCTTCTCAGAGGGCCCTTAAGACCCATCAGAGAAAACCAACAAGACTGAAATGGAAAGCTTGATGTGAAGCTGCAGAGTTGTTGTTTTTTTAATGTGCAAACAACAATACACATCGCTCAGCCACCACATAAGCTGCTTATCCATGCTCATTAACTGCAGTGGTTCTACTCTGAGTAAAAATGAGTACTAATCTGGTTTCTTGTCATTACCTCAAGCAGTCAGGTGCAAGGAAATTGGTAAGAATATTGCATTTGGACAATAAAACGTTGGCCTAGCTTTGTGCGCACGCCATTGTGCTGCGGAACTGTTATTGTTTTGCTCTTCCTTGTTAGCTTTACGCTCGCCCTAATACAAATGAAGATCTAATGCACTGAGGGGAGTGGAATAATTACACAAGAGAATCGGGCTGTTGCAAAGGTGAAAGCAATAAATCCTGGTATTATACTTTTAATTTGCGCAAGGTATTAAACCTAAAACTGCTCTTTCACTTGGTGAGTTAGAAGCTGTGCTGCGGCAGCACATCCAAAGCTTCTTTTTTGGTCTGAAACATGAATGTGAACTAATGCTCACTGATGGTGCCCTCGGTGCACTTTGAGCTGTCAGATGCATTTCCAGATGCGTCCCTTCTGCTGTGTGAATGGCCTTTTGATGTGATGCTGTTGGGAAGTGGGAGCTTCAAGGAAATGCATCAAGGAAATGCAGGAGGCCAGGCCAGCAGAAAGCAAATATGTATTTTCACACATAAACAAGCATGTGCACACATACATGCAGACACGGACAGAGATATATGCATGTGCAGTGTTAGAAACCGGGATAACAAAAGCTAGGAGGCTCATTGCTCCTGGGACTTTGATTGTAGGGGCAAAAACAGAATGTATAGTCACCACTTTTTTATATTTATATAGGGATTTCTTTTTTAAAAGACACTACAGGTTTTCTGTTTTGAAAACCAGATTTTGGCACAAATTTAATCCAGGCATATTTAATAACATGAAAAGAATAATAGTTTAGCAGGGATTTTTAATACAACCCTGTGAGTGTCATAGATGACTGGCAAGAGCAACGGGGGTGGGAATCCCATAATGAAAGCTCTGTCATTTCCAACAGTAAACAGTCTATCCACCAATTTCCCTACAGGAATATTTGTGGAAGAGAGACTGCTAGGGGAGATGCAAAAGATTCATTGCAAACAGTGATGAGGTGGGGTGGGGAAAATGATATAACAGGAAGCACAAAGCACTGGTGCTCCCTGGTGCTTTTGCAGGTCCTCTTTGAAGGCAGTCTGATATCCCCAGCCACTTTATAAAGGGACAAAGAAGGAAGTATTAGCACACAGGCATTGCTGTCTATGACTTCTTTAAAGTGTCCAATACAGCAAACGAAACTAGTTTGTTTTTTTAAAGAAATAGGTGCAGGTAAGAGCGCTGTGGGTTAAACCACAGAGCCTAGGACTTGCCGATCAGAAGGTCGGCGGTTCAAATCCCCGTGACGGGGTGAGCTCCCGTTGCTGGGTCCCTGCTCCTGCCAACCTAGCAGTTCAAAAGCACATCAAAGTTCAAGTAGATAAATAGGTACCACTCTGGCGGGAAGGTAAACGGCGTTTCCGTGCGCTGCTCTGTTTCACCAGAAGTGGCTTAGTCATGCTGGCCACATGACACGGAAGCTGTACGCCGGCTCCCTCAGCCAATAAAGCGAGATGAGCGCCACAACCCCAGAGTCGGCCACGACTGGACCTAATGGTCAGGGGTCCCTTTACCTTTACTTTAAGAGACTTGAGAAAACATTTTGAAGGCACAGCTAGGGGTTCAAGCCAGGTCATTTAAGAAAGGTGGGTGATTTAAACTTTATCTTTTTATTTGAAATGAACAAATCCAGTAAAACCTGTTTTTAAAATCAAGTGTGATGACTTAGCATTCTAAGATCATCAGCAAATAATATTTTATACAAATTGGTATAAATTAGGGAGAAAGGGATGCAAGTACCAATAGACATCACCATCATGCTGAACATTTGGAAATGCCCTAGCTTACAAAGAACACAGTTATTCTGAAACTCATGATCAGTAATAATATTTCCCTCCACTGAAACACATAAGTTCTCTTTCTCCTAACAACATCCTATATAATATATGCAGCTCTTAGCACAGAAATAAACATAAAAGGGAGCTTCTATTATTAGCTTGTGTAGTAATTTGGTTGTGGGACGCGGGTGGCACTGTGGGTTAAAGCCTCAGCGCCTAGGGCTTGCCGATCGAAAGGTCGGCGGTTCGAATCTCCGCGGCGGGGTGCGCTCCTGTCGCTCGGTCCCAGCGCCTGCCAACCTAGCAGTTCGAAAGCACCCCCGGGTGCAAGTAGATAAATAGGTACCGCTTACTAGCGGGAAGGTAAACGGCGTTCCGTGTGCTGCGCTGGCTCGCCAGATGCAGCTTGTCACGCTGGCCACGTGACCCGGAAGTGTCTCCGGACAGCGCTGGCCCCCGGCCTCTTGAGTGAGATGGGCGCACAACCCTAGAGTCTGTCAAGACTGGCCCATACGGGGAGGGGTACCTTTACCTTTACCTTTAGTAATTTGGTTATATTTTGAAATACTAAGTGCATTATAAAAAAAATATTATCTTTACTTCTAGTCATTTCAACAACAACAAAAAACACACTCAAAGCAAAGAGCCACTGATTTCTAGTAACAATTATACATCTCTGAATTATTCCAAAAGCAGAAAAACAAAGCCTAAGGAAATACACACAAACTTTGGGCAGGATTTTTTTAAAAAATGGTAAACATACGTACTGTTTGTGTATGTGTTTGTGTGCTATTAATCTGAAATACAGGGACACAAAGTTAATAGCAAATTTTTATAAAGAAACTAACTTGTAGTAATTTTCCTCTGCCCCTGATCACACTCACACACTTATTGACATTGTTCACCCTGAAAAGAAGTAACTGACATAGTTTGGTCTTGCATTTAAATAATGGCAATGAAAGTTACCATTCTTTCCAGGCATTCATTAGACCTCATACCGCTTTGAAAATAATTAAATGAAGGTATTGTCTGACAGATCCTATTAACCAACATGGTCAGTGCACATGCTTCATCCAATAAATTGCTCCTAAAGTTCCCACAACACAGACGATATTGGTATGCTCAGCAAATTGAAATCTACAGAGCAGGCTTGCGTTTCTTTGCATGGCACAGTTATTACAGGTAACAGGAATGAGTCTTCTCCCTGCGCAGAAAGCACAAAATGGTTATGTAGATTTGCGCTGCTGTCTTGACTAAAGATCAAGAGTGGAGAGAAACTTATCAGAAGCTTCTGGGAGTTGTAAAAAAGGGCCGCCTGCGAATCACTTGGCCGGCGCAGCTGGGGAGAGGACAGGCAAAGGAAGGAGAGAGAGAGAGAGAGAAGGAGAGAGAGAGAGAGAGAAGGAGAGAGAGAGAGCGCTATGGAGTCTGAGTTGAGCCCGGAGCAGAGGGAATCCTCACGAAACACAAAGCGGCAGCGAGAGAGGCGAGGCTTTGCTTCCCTGCCCGGCCAGGCAGAGGCCAGTTCGCTGCTCCGAAAAGGAGAAGGAGAAGATGGGGAGGGAGGGAGGGAGAAGAGGAGGAGGAAAAGGCGGAGGCGGCAGCAGGAGCTCTCCTGCTGCTGCCTTGTGGGGCGAGAGGGGGAAAGGAGGGATCTTTGGAGCCGATGCCAAAATGCGGGCAGATGCTTCCTTTACACACACCCCTTCCCAATCCGATTCTCCTGCGCCTTCCTTCACACACGAATGCACACCGACTTCAAGCCGTTCTCCCTGCGCCTGTCTTCACACCCCACCCCAAACACCTGATTCGCCCAGCAGCATGGCAGAAGAAGAAAAAGACGCGTCTTTTACTACTGGGCGAATCAGGTGTTTTGCGGAGTAGAGCATTAGCAAAAGACGCACTTCTTTTGCTGCCGCTGTGCCCTGCACACCAGCCGACTGCAGCTCAGCAGGCGAGGAGATACCTCGGCGCAACGGAGGCTTCCAGACATCTTCATTCAGTCGCAAAAGGCGGGTTTGCCAGTGGCAAAATGCGACTGGAACAATGGTAGTATCCAACGCTGTGCATGAGCACGTTTACCCACATCTAAAGGGCACATAAGGGCTTTTTCATGTGCTCTTCTTCTGTTGGTTCTGTGGAGTTTGTGGAGCGCAAGTTGAGCCAGAAAAACCCCCAGGCCTCACCAGATCCGAACTCACTCATCCCAGCAGTTCTTGGATTTAGGTTGCACTTTCATGCATTAAATAACTTTTTTTTTTTTTTTAAAGGCTGCTCTTCCATGATATACAAAATTAGTTTCCCAAAGTGGTCACCTCACTGTACATTTACCCTGTGCTAGTGGATAATATTTTAAAATTAGTTCTGTACCTTCTAAATATGTTAAATATTAAGTGGTTAACAAATGATAAATATACTACTTCCTCTTTCCTGGCTACGTCTGTTTTCTGTGTGTGAATGGAAGTTTCACCTGAACCCAAATAGTTGACAACAGCAATTTAGTGATCTCTGGATGGAATTCTACAGGGTTTTTCATTCCTTATCATTCTTACTTAGGAACCGTGTGTGTGTTTGTTTGTTCCTGAAAGTCCTCTTTCTGCTACATCTCTATTTCATTTTTATTTTTAGGTAAGAGGGGAAAGGTATGATCATTTCAATTTCTCACATATGTGTGGGGCCTTTCCCCCTCTCAAATACTCTTTTAAAAGATTGTGAGTATTGAGGATAAAGTATACTGGTTTGATTGTCTTCTGAGGCACTTAGATGCTCCCCGCCATTCTGTGTATATATCTTTTGTCAAATGGCACGTTATTTTTTGATCGGGTTGAACTTTCCTTATTATAGCTTCTGCTTCCATTATGTCAAAGCATATTTGTGGGGGCATATCTGGTCAGCTTCCCTGAAATCTAACTTTAAGCTCCCCAGCAGTGGTGGAGATTAGAATGCAAATTGCTTTCAGAAAATGAAATAGTTACTTAGAACAATACATACCTCTACTGAGAGATTTGTTTAAAAAATGTGAAGTATGGATGTTTTGTTCCTTCTTTGGATACTGGGGAATGATTCAGCAACTGGGCTGGGTGGCCTTGGCCAAGCAATGATCCGCAGTTCGGGTACAGGGTTTTTGTCTGGATGTTGCTTCAGCCTAACATGATCTTAAGCGTTCCCTTTTGCATTCAGTGCCACTGTTTGCCCTAATTCAGGCCCACATTAATGCTACTCAAAGCTACATGTGGAACTTTAGTTGCCACCAGTACATACTTAAAAAGCCCCCAAACAATTCCTGTGCTAGATAAGGTTTGATATGATGTACAGTGGTTCCTCGGGTTAAGAATTTAATTCGTTCTGGAGGTCCGTTCTTAACCTGAAACTGTTCTTAACCTGAAGCACCACTTTAGCTAATGGGGCCTCCCGCTGCCACTGCATGATTCCTGTTCTCATCCTGAGGTGAAGTTCTTAACCCAAGGTACTATTTCTGGGTTAGCGGAGTCTGTAACCTGAAGCATCTGTAACCTGAAGCGTCTGTAACCCGAGGTACCACTGTACAATGTTCAAGCAGTTGCAAATTAGGCACTTTAAAAAAATAAAAAATAAAAATAAAATTTATTAAGTTTTAAGACATTCCAAATTATAAAATAATTGAACAGTCCAAATATTAAGCCAAATCATAAATCTTTGTTTGACTTCCCATGCTCTGAGGTCGGAGGATTGCAATCATCTCACATTTGCGCTGCTTCCTTAATTAGTCCAGGTGGTTCCCATAAATCAATTCGATGTTAATCCTTTATTCGTTTTCACAGCCTCTGAGTTCGTTCAGCAAGCGAGTTATATCAAAACAGTATGTTTCTGTGTGGGTGTTTATTTTTGTCCGTGTCTTTCGCTTTCACTTCTTCATGCCTGTAATTGTCCAATACGACACATCCCCAAATGGAGAAAATCTGGCTTTCTGCCAATTGTTCCAGGCATATGTCCAAACTTCTTTCTTTCATCTCATACCAGAACAGATAAGCCTGTACTTTGGCTAGAAGCCTCAGTTCTTCTGCTCTTAACAATCCAAATTAATTGCAAATTCACAAATCTTTTCCACACAGTTAATAATTAGATCAAAATTATATCAATTAGGCACTGTTTTGGTACTGCAAAGGGGTCTCTGTTTGAAGACTGCAAAAGGATCTCTGGAACTTAGCCAAAGTAGAGGCACTAAATGTTATCAGTAAGAATTGAAGGGCCCATCACTTTGAGCTCTCTCCATATCTAGTTTTTCTAATTTTAAATTTATTTCTGCACATTTCTGTAGCAATTTAAAAGAAATCCTCATGAAAATTATTCAGCATGTGACTGCGAATTTCTCCCAATAAACACATGTTTGTATGCAGCTTTAACTAATGTACACATTTTTTTTGCAAGCTGGTTCTCCATAAATATAGCATTTTTGTATGTTCTTTTCACTAATATATTCTTCTTTTTTGCACACTCCCCCCTAATATATGCATTTTTGTAAACATCGTTTGGTAAGAGAAGTGCATTGCAAAATTCAGACAAGTGCAAATGTTTAAAGGTAGCTGTTCATATATTGTTTGTGGGGATTGAAATTATAAAATCAGAACTCAGTTAATATGCCTGCTGGATATTTCCCCCCAAAAGTCCTTCAGTGGGTGCCAGAGGTTCAACAGGAAGCGTGACATTCTGATCCCAGCTGGTAGGGAGTTCCATAAAATTGGAACCACAATACTGGACAGCTCCTGTTGGGTATAAGTCATACTTGTGAGTCACAAGAGACAACTAACAGTGGCTCCCAACCCCCAAGTTATCAGTGATTGAGTGGGGATATAGCAAATCGGGTAGTCTTTGAGGTATCCCTGTCTCAGATTGTTAAGGGCTTTGTAATTGAATGCAAGAACCTTGAACCTTGCCCAGTAACATATGGGCAGCCAGTGCACAGAAATCAAATGCACACTTTTAAGCACTGGTATTATGTGCTGGAGATGTTTTCCTTATACAGTCATACCTCTTGTTACGTTCGGTTCAGGTTACGTCTTTTCAGGTTACATCCCGCGGCGACCCGGAAGTACCAGAAAGGGTTACTTCTGGGTTTCGCTGCTCACGCATGCGCAGACACGCAAAATGATGTCACACACATGTGCAGAAGTGGCGAATCGCGATCCACATGTGCGCAGACGCGCAGATGCGGGTTGCGTTCCTTTCAGGTTGCGAACGGGGCTCCAGAACAGATCCTGTTTGCAACCAGAGGTACCACTGTAAAAAGAAACTCACCATCTTTGGCCAGAACAGAGATGGTGAACCTCCCCACCTCTGGCCAAGAGTCCTATTCATAGACCAAAAGCCAAAAATCAAAGACCAAAGCCAACAGTTGATGGAGTCACTCTTTTTCTGTCCACCACCTTTTCCCTCTTCTACTGCCCCCTTCTTTTTCTCCCCTTCCAATCAGGCTTTTGGGGAAGAGACAGATTGCTCTTGCCAGGTCTTTGAACACATCCCTGGCTTACAGAGGACTTTTGTAATTAGGCCTTGTGCTACAGGTTGCCTGCCTCAATCTAGAATCTGCACTAGGGTGTGGTTATTGTAAAGTGTTAAGAAAAAGAAGAAAATGCAATTCACAAATAAAATACTTCAGCCTGCTTATTCATCATAACTTATGGGGAGTGGGAAATAACAACATAAAGGGCATGCAAATTATTTCTAATGAATATCAGCTTGTCGTTAAATTATTTTCCCTTTGAAGTGCTGGTATTAGCTGAAAAGTCAAGTTGCTGAGTTTCAAAACCACGTAGGATGTTGTAAATAATGCAAAAGAGAGAGAGAACTCCATGGCTCTGTCTGTCTTTTTCTTCTTCTTTTCTTTAAACTATCTAATGGCAAGCTCAGCTTTGTTTTTAATATATCTGACGTTTAGGAAATAAAGTATCTGGAATGGTGTATCTGTGTATTATTAGAGAAGAGTGCACAAAGTATATTGGATCCATCATAGCAATGTTTCATCTAATGACAGAACTGTGTCAGCTAAAGCAGTGTTATCTGAAAGTGCACTCTGATATTCAAGTGAAGGGGCTTGGGGATTTTTTAAATTAGTCATTTTTATTGTTTCCTAAATAAATGTGTTTGTTTTATTAAACAATATCACAGCTTGTTATCATGATTAGTTGGTTCCCCTTACCTAGATAAAAGTCATTCCTTGGTTAATCAGTTGGCTAGTATGGTAGAAATGGCTCCTTATATTGCTCATCGGCATGTATTTCTTGATCAAGAGCTAGGATATCATAGTGGCTGAGAGCCAGCTTGAGGTCCAGTGCCGGAGCTTGAGTTCCCAGCTCCCATAACCATACATCATAACCATTGCTGGATGGGCTACCGTTACTGAGAACCAGTCATGCTTGTGTTGTATCTTAGTTTAGTCTTTATTGCACAAGATATGAGTTTAGGTCGACAGTACAATGAAGCTTCAAAGCTTTGTATTGATTTCCTAAGATTGCAGGGTATTGTGTTTTTAATGTGTGAAAATACAGGATTGAGGCCCTCCCTCGTTTTTAAACCGTAATTTATTTTCACTTATTGCTGTGAAAGCTTTATTCTCTTACTTTAATATTATCTAAAGAGGCACTTGTTCCCTCTGGATATATCCTGTAATAAGCTGTTTCTTCGAATGCTTGAAGAGTTGAGAAGCCCTAAAAGCTTTGCTTAAAATGAATTAGAATAACCATGTTATCATGTTTGGTTGCTTTTGTATTTTTCCTCTCAAAAAACACTTTGGTTTGTATGTACAAACTTCACTCCTCCCTCTTTAAGGGAGGAAAAAGATTGACATTAGCAAGCAAGAATTATCAAAAGTAACATAGCTAAAGTCAGCAATTTCCCCCTTTTCGATTCCTGGGAAATGACCATCACACTTTTGGAGAGGCACGTTATAAGGGAAGACCCTGAGTGAGGGGCAAGCTGTCATCCAGGGAATATAGGTCGTAATTACTGATCTTTTTATTTAGGAGCCCTGAGTAAGTTTCTGAGGAACCCCACAGTTCTCCAGAACACCAGGTGGAACACAGTTGCTTTAGCCATTTTTTAAATTACTGCTTAAAATAGATTTACTTCTGCTATGTTTGGGCTTTAGAGCTCAAGTGTTCACTTAGTTCCAGAATGCCTAGCTGCTTTGGATGAACAGCCTAATCCTAAAGAGGTATGTGATGCGGCAACAAAAATGGAGGAAATGTTGCAGCGCCTGGGACTTAGCTTAAAGAAAAGGCAGGCGAGAGGTGATATTAGATGAGTTAAAACTATGTACGACGTGGAGAAAGTGGGCAGATAAAAAAAAATCTCCCTCATAATGCTAGAATCCATGGACATTCAACGAAACTGAATGTTGGAAGATTCAAGACAAATTAAATAAACTACTTCTTCACACAGTTAAACTATGGAACCTCCCAGAGGAGGTAGGAGATGACCACCATCTTGGATAGCTTTGAAAGAGATTTGGGAAATAAATGAAGGATAAGGCTCTTAATGCCTACTAGGCATGATAGCTGTACTCTGCCTCCACAGTCAGAGATAGTATTGCATATGAATAACAGGTGCTGGAAACCACAGGAGCAGAGCGTGCTTGAGAGTTCTGCTTGAGAGTTTCCCATTGTCAGGTGTGCGTGCAGGAGCCAGGCTCTGTGACCAGTGGGACTTTGCAGAACTGGGGCCTTCCTAAGTTTGATCTGAAGAGGCAAGGCGCGGCCTCACAAGTGAGGCCGATTGGTAACTCACAGCACCTGGTGGCAAGAGCTGGGAAGGGATATAAGGTCAGCATTTCCCTTCGGCTCTTTGCCCCAGCAACGCGCTTCCTGATCCTTGAACCTTGGCTTCTTGACTCTCTGCTTCTTGATCCTTGGACCCCTGACTTTGTGACTTCTTGCTCTCTGACCCTCGGACTCTTGGCTTCCTGACTCCTGGCTTCCTGACGTCTCCTGCCGGGACTTCAATTGCCTGTGAACCGAACCATGACACTCTTAGGTATCTGGTTGGCCACTGTGATAATAGGATGCTGGACCACTGGCCTGATCAGGCATGTTCTTGTGTAGTTTCCAGGGTTTTTTTATGGGGAGCTCACAGGAACTCAGTTCCAGCACCTTTCAGGTGAGCACCGTTGCCATTCTAAGAGAATGAGGCAGGAGTTCATGGTGAGTTCCAGCACCTCTTTTTCTAGAAAAATAGCAATGGACTGGTATCCAACCTGTAATATGCCAAAATCTGTCCTCACATTTCACAGAAGGTGGCTTCTTTGGCGATCACTCATAGCCGAGTAAGATTGTCTTCCATAAACGCTGTTTTAAAAGTGACTCCGTAAGTGACTGTGGAGGTCAATTCTGAATCCACATGTCCTTCCACAGTGGGGACATAGGTTGATTATGGTGAGGGTTTGCCAAGCGTGCCTTCCCCTTAGCACGTTTCTCCCTTTCGTCCTGAGTTTGTGTGTCTTCAAAACCCACTACATCTTTGGTAAAGTTTGTTCTCCAATTGGAGCACTCGCAGGCCAGTATTTTCCAGTTTTTGGTATTTATACTACTTTTTTTTAGATTTGCCTTGAGAGAGTCTTTAAGCCTGTTTTGTTGACCACCAGCATTATGCTTACCATTTTTAAGTACACTGTCTGCAGCAAGACATCAGCAGACATCTGAAAACAAGTCCGCCCAGATCTTGTATCCATTTTACAACGTAAAATTTACACCAGAGGGAACTTATTTCTTTTATTTTGTTTTGAAGTACTGCTTCTAATGTTAATGCTGAAATCCTTCATTCCTTTTTTTTTTTAAAAAAATTGGAAATTAGCAAACCGAGTGCAATCACGTAAAACTGATGAGGGTTTTGATGGAATGTTTATAATCAAGAGCTGTGAAAAAGCTGTTGAAACTTTATATTTCATAGATTAAAAAAAAATCATGAAAATGTTTCTCCTCTAGCAAATGCAAGGGAGAAAATGATGGTGAGTTTAAAGCATACTGCTAGATAATGAGCATAGTGCAATTCTGAACTGTGGAATTGGAAGGGATCTAAGAGGTCACTTGGTCCAAACTCAGCCCACCTCCTCAATGCAGGATTTGCAGTGCCTGATGCAATTACTGATAGATGACAAATAATGATCCCTATAGCACGAAAAGAAGAAAGTATCACTTCAGAATTCTAAGGAAGGCATATGGGGGAGCAACAGTTTTAAAGCAGATATAGAATCAAATTATTTAAAAGAGTATTTTAAAAAATTCTTTTATTGAGAATTGTGATCAGTTATATGTGCTGGAAGCTGCCCAGAGTGACTGGGGTAACCCAGCCAGATGAGTGGGATCTTCTTCTTCTTCTTCTTCTTCTTCTTCAGATCCGTCAATAAACAACTAAAACTCCAGACTGGAGAGAAGGCCTGACACAACTAATGCTCTCCCATTGTGTGACTAACGTAAAAGGTAAAGGGACCCCTGACCGTTAGGTCCAGTCGTGGACAACTTTGGGGTTGCGGCGCTCATCTCGCTTTATTGGCCAAGGGAGCCGGTGTACAGCTTCTGGGTCATGTGGCCAGCATGACTAAGCCGCTTCTGGCGAACCAGAGCAGCACATGGAACTGCCGTTTACCTTCCCGCTGGAGCGGTACCTATTTATCTACTTGCACCTTGATGTGCTTTCGAACTGCTATGTTGGCAGGAGCAGGGACCGAGCAACGGGAGCTCACCCCATCGCGGGGATTCAAACCGCCAACCTTCTGATCGGCAAGCCCTAGGCTCTGTGGTTTAACCCACAGTGCTACCTGCATCCCATATGCGTGTCTAATGTAGAGGAAGACAATTATCATTATCAAAGGACAAGGTGGTGCCCCCAATCACCCATTCTGTCTTCTAGCATTGGCTGGTTAAACAGACACCTGGCTTCAACATTGGCAATAGAATAGCATCCTCCATCAAGGCAGCTTAATTCACGTTCAGTTATGGGAACTACTTCCAGTTGTAGTTCGGAGATTTTGGGACTAATTCAGTGAACCTCATTAAGCTGAGCTCGTTCATTCCAAACACTAGTTGGGCAGATGACCTATGAAGCCCTCCCATTTCTCTAGTTCTCTAAGAACTTTTCACTTACAAAGCCACCACTGGTTCTGGGCATCTGCTGGTGACTTTCCAGCTGGAATCACGTAAAGGGGCAATGACGGTGCTGGCTGACCCAAGAGGAGTTGTCCCAACCAAGAAAATGCATTCAGACATTGTGTTTTTTTTTTTTATTTCTAAAAAGCTTTAATAATACAGTGGTACCTTGGTTTACAACCATAATCTGTTCCGGAGATCCGTTTGTAAACCTAAGCAGGTTGTAACCCAAGGCACGCTTTTGCCAATGGGCGTTCCCCCCCAAAATTGTTTTTAATCCCCCCAAAATGAGTTGTAATCCAAAAAAAGGTTGCAAACCGGGACACACACTTCCGGGTTTGACGTGTTGGTAATCCAAAATGTATGCAAACCAAGACGTATGCAAACCAAGGTACCACTGTAATAATATGTTATCAGAAAGAAAAGAAAGCAATGAATTGTAGATCTGACGTGCTCATGCAGTTTCTGATCCAGGATACACCGTGCAACTTGAACGCTGCTTCAGTATACAGATCTCCTTGGTTGTACTGGGCCAATGAAGCACTATGGGAGGGGCAGCAGGGAGTGAGATGTGCGTGAAAGAAAAACATGTCTCTCTTTCTGAAAGTTTTATCTTTGGTGTGCACACTTTTCGGTTTGCAATTAAACAGGTCTGTTTAATTCTTACATAGCAATCATTCGGGACCAGTTAGAATGCAAGGTGTCTTGCATGAATGTAATTAACATGCATGATTTTGTTGATGCAAATAGCAGCCCCAAGGGGAGCCTAAAGCAGCATTGGTGCCGCGAGCGCTGGGGAGGGGAAGCTTAACCCTGTACTTCCTGCTGTTGTTGTTTAGTTGTTTAGTCGTGTCTGACTCTTCGTGACCCCATGGACCAGAGCATGCCAGGCACTCCTGTCTTCCACTGCCTCCCGCAGTTTGGTCAAACTCATGCTGGTAGCTTCAAGAACACTATCCAACCATCTTGTCCTCTGTCGTCCCCTTCTCCTTGTGCCCTCCATCTTTCCCAACATCAGGGTCTTTTCCAGGGAGTCTTCTCTTCTCATGAGGTGGCCAAAGTATTGGAGCCTCAGCTTCAGAATCTGTCCTTCCAGTGAGCACTTAAGGCTGATTTCCTTCAGAATGGAGAGGTTTGATCTTCTTGCAGTCCATGGGACTCTCAAGAGTCTCCTCCAGCACCATAATTCAAAAGCATCAATTCTTCAGCGATCAGCCTTCTTTATGGTCCAGCTCTCACTTCCATACATCACTACTGGGGAAACCATAGCTTTAACTATATGGACCTTTGTTGGCAAGGACCTGCTGTGGTCCCTGCCAAAATAGCCCTCCCACCTAAGCTGCTGTTTGCTCTGGAAGGGAAGCCTCAATTGCTCAAGCCCCCCTGTGGTTGCTATTTTCAGAACAAATGTGCACATTAATTGCATTCACGTAATTAATGCTGTGCTTAGCTTGGCCCTTGGTGTGTTTAGACCTAGTGAGCTGGCCAAAATATTCTGAGCTATAAATACGTGTGATCTGAAATGCGGGAGGGGCAGTGGTGGAGGGAGCTTCCCCCCCATGCCCTTTCTAAATGGCACCCCTAATGAAAAGTTAAAAAATATCTATAATCCATTCCGAGAAGCTAAGAGTGATCTTGAAAGCCTGGCAATGGAAAAGAACTTTTGACATCAAGCAAATTACTGAAATGCGACAGAATGATAGAGGTGAATTGGAAGCGAATTATATTCAAACAGATTGTAATTCACCTCTACCCACATGACATTGCTTTCAGTGGCGTGTGTGCTTAGATACTTGAATGCAAGTCAGCACACAAGAGGTCATAGTGGAAGGTCAACTCTCAACCACTGAGAACTTGAATAGGTGGCCTTTGTGAATTATAAATACAGGAGATGGAAAAGAGGATGTGAGCATAGATGGTGTAGTAAGGAAGCAGACTGAATGGTACTCTTCAATGCATTTTTTAGTGAATGACCATAAAAGCAATGAAAAGAAAAACTCCCCCCCCCCAAAAAAACGAGTGTTCCAGGAGATTATTGTGTCTTCTAAAGAATTGATGAATAGCAAGGAATGATCAAAAAGGGTAAGGTAAATCAATGATGTTAAGCAGAGTTGCTGCCAAGTTCCACCTGAAGTGCGATTTATTATTATTTCAGTGTGCATGGTACTTCATACAGTACAGGAGGACAGGTCACTGTCCCAAGGAGCTTACAGTCTAAGGGCCAAATGACATACCATGTTAATGACATGAATGGCCCTTGCACTTGTGGTTTTCTTTGCTTAACTTTACTTCCTAAAGCTGGCCTCTTCCCTTTTGTGCTTTAGGATGTTGTGCTGTATTTTCGTATCTTGCTAGGTGGTTTGTCATGTATGCTTTAACTGGGATTCCTGCCTTGTAGGAGGTTGAACTAGATAACCCTCAAACTCTTCAGTTCTACAATTCTGCGATCCCGTGGTTCGAGTGTTGGATTTGGACCTGTAAGAACCCAGTTCAAATCCCCACTTGGCCAGTCAACGCCTCTCAGCCCAGCCTACCTCACAAGCAGTGCTCTTTTTTCCTTTTAAAAAAATGTTTAGGGGTACTCTCATTTTGACTCAAAGAAAAGCAACATTTTATAGTTCAAATTGGGGGAAATCAATACAGTAAATGGACAAAAGTACAAGGATTCACGAAATGTTTAGGGGTATGCGTACCCCTGCATCCCCTCAGAAAAAAAGCACTGCTCACAAGGTTGTTGTGGAGAGTAGATGCATGAGGGAAAGAGCCATGTAGACCACCTTGACCTCCTTGTGTGTGAAGATGGTCCTTTGTCTGTCTTCTGTCTCCCACCATTCAGTTTCATTGGATGAGCCCTGGTTCTAGTATTATGGGAGATAAATTTCTCTGGGTCCAACTTTCTCTACACCCTGCCTTGGTTTTATATACCTCTATATACTTACTCACCTTTTGGGTCATCTAAAAAGCCCTAAGTGTCACCACCTCTCCTCTTAGCAGAATTGCTCCACCCTGTTCATTGTTCTTGCTTGTGTGGAGAGAGTCTCTTCCTTTAAATTCCTAGGAGTTTATCTCAGTGGAGACCTTACTTGGAAAATAAATACAACCCAGGTGGTTAAGAAAGCCCAACAGAGACTCCATCTCCTCAGAGCATTGCGGAAGAACGATGTCAATCAACATCTGATGATCTCCTTCTACCTGTCAACAATAGAAAGTGTCCTTTCATACTGCATCACGGTGTGGTATGCTGGTTTGACATCAACTGATAGGAAGTGCCTACAGAGGGTGGTGAATACAGCACAAGATATTATGGGCTGTCCCGTGAATCCGCTAGATGAATTAGCAGAAGAACATTGCCCCAGGAGAGTGAGGAAAATTCTCAGGGATGATTCACACCCTGGCCGGCACTTTCTTGATCTCCTGCCCTCAGGCAGAAGATATAGAAGCATGATTAGTCACACCAACAGGGTAAAGAACAGCTTCTATCCTTGGGCTGTTAGGCTGCTGAATGAAAAGATAACAACAGGGCAACGGGTTTGGTGGGTGTGCATCAGTAAATGAGGGGAATTAAGACTAAGAGAGCTGAGTGGGGGGGGTGTGCTCGTGTAATCTCATTGTATACAAGTTGTACAAGTGACAATAAAGTATTTCAATTTCAATTTCAATTGGAAGGAAAAAGTTTTGTGGTAGGGAAGCAGAGCTGAGTTCCATCAGTATGTCTTCTAAATCTTTTTTGTATTGGATTTTAATTATTCTGAGCACTGTAGGTTTGTTTGTTTTTTGCAAGTCTCCCCTAAACAGCTAGATAAATTACCTTCAGCTGTTTGAAGATGTATCGCTGCAGAGACGTGACAAAATAAAATGTGCTAAATAATATGTTAAAAGCGCCAAGTTGCTATGCTGGTGAGGCAATCCCTCATTAACAGCTTTGTAATATTAATAATGATGGCACAAGAGGAGAATTTATAAAAAGAAGCTTACCTTTTTTCAGAGCAGCTCGGCGTATCCTGGGAAGCACAGCCTGCTGAGTTTGACTTTGGTAGAAGAAAAATATATCTGAACCATTGTATGAAAAGGGAGCTATAAAGCGAGCCTATAATTAGTGTGTAATAGAGATAAACCAGCAGGAAGTATGTAAGAAAAATGTGTGGTTTATAGAAATTAATTCTGAAAGTGTTGACAACTTTGTTAGAGAGTGGAAGGTGAAAGTAGCATGGAAGAGAAATATTTTATGTGTACTTCCCTGTTTGCAAAATTGGTCATGCAAGAAATGGAAATGAAACCCACACAGGGTTGCATCCAGCGCTCAGAGTAGACTAACTGAAATTAATAGGCATGACTAAGTCAAGTCCACTGATTTCAATAGATCTACTGTGAGTAGATAGTAGGGACATGGGTGGCACTGTGGGTTAAACCACAGAGCCTAGGACTTGCCCATCAGAAGGTCGGCGGTTCGAATCCCCGTGACGGGGTGAGCTCCCGTTGCTCGGTCCCTGCTCCCGCCAATCTAGCAGTTCGAAAGCACAAAGTGCAAGTAGATAAATAGGTACCACTCCGGCAGGAAGGTAAACAACATTTCCGTGTGCTGCTCTGGTTCGCCAGAAGCGGCTTAGTCATGATGGCCACATGACCCGGAAGCTGTACGCCCGCTCCCTCAGCCAATAAAGCGAGATGAGTGCCACAACCCCAGAGTTGGTCACGACTGGACCTAATGGTCAGGGGCCCCTTTACCTTTTTACTGTGAATATGATTTAGAGCATCTCCAGACTGGAATAGGGGATCTTTGGCCCTCCAGATGTTGGTCTGCAATTCCCATCAGCCTTGACTATTGGCCATGCTGCATGTAGATGGTGCATGTAGTTCAGCAACATTTGGAGGGTCAAAGGTTCTCCTCCCCTGCATTAATGTAAGGAAAAACACACAAATGATCACAGAACCCACTGCCACCACACACACACAAACTTATAATAACAATATTTAGGCTAGAAAAGCTGGAAACTGTCTCCAGGGTTAGTAATACTCAAAGCCAGGGGTGCCAACTTAAATAAAATACTGGGGGGGACAGGTAATCCCATCCCCGCATAAGCGATCACAAGTCATGGTGCACTCACCCCATTTGAATGGCAATCCCCATCAATTTTGGGGAGGAAGCCCCCTCAAATATTTTATTGGGGGACCAAAGGGATCTCAGCCTCTAGGAGTTAATGGATGTGACTAACAATATACAGTTATTGAGCTGAATAATTTCTATGGGTCTACTTGATTAGGATACATTCTTTCACTTTTACTGTATCAGAAATGGATTACTGCCTAACATACGTTGCCTATCATTCTAGTATTTATTTATTTTTAAAGATTACTATTCTTGCTCAGATTGATTTGTTTTATAACTTCCTAGCTTCACCCGAAGAAACCACTTAACTTTCTCAAAGATTATACATCTCATAGTTTAACATTTTTTCAGTTGAGGTATTTTCCTTCTTTTCCAATCCTTAAAAAGAACAAACAGTCTGTATTATATATTTAAAAGAGGTTTTCTTCCCTTACTACTTGGTCCCCTATCTTTTAAATATTAATATTTGATGAAGTTAAGGGGAACAGCATATTGCAAAATATCATTGATATTTATATATAAAAATATGGCCAAGATCTCTTGGCATTAGAACACATCCACTAAACTGCAGGTTAAGTCGGTGCTGAAATCGGTGTGTTTGCCTAATTTTGACTCTCTGTGAAATATATTTTCATTGCGGTGAAATGATTATTCTTTCATAACTTTAGAAGCTGATTATACAAAACTTGTACCATGTTGGATTTCTGAGCAGTGGGAGTAGATTCTCAAGGTTGATTTCTAATGAAAAATTGCAAAGTGGGACGCTTCTATCCAAGGCAGATGGAATTACCAGGTAGAAAACATCTTGCGCAAGGACAGCCATTGTCATTTTATTTAATCCTGAGATGTAATTCTACAGTCCTTGCATTTTGAATTCACTCTCAAGTATACTTCTATTGAAATCCTGCCCACATATTGGCAGGCGACAATATATTCTTTTCTGTTTCGTTCTGTAGTTCTGTTTAGAGGAAGTGTGTGGCCATCCCTTCCAAAAGTAAAGAAGAATGGACTCAAAATCCTATACATGCCAGTAAACCATTATTTGCACCTGCAATTCACAGATCATTTTCTCAGCTCTAATTGCTGCATCGTATATTACAAGATACATGTTAATTGGCTGAGACAGCTTTTGCAAAAGAACGTGGGGATCTGCCTTATACAAAATCATACCATTTGTCCATCTAACATAGAATCGTAGAGTTCCAACCCCTTGCAAGGCAGGAATATGCAGCTGTCCTATATGGGGATCGAACCTGCAACCCTGGCATTATCGGCACCATGATCTGTGGCTGTGAAGGGTCAGCAGCAGGGGTATTTCCCCTGCTAGAAGGTAGCCAACATGATGTCCTAAATATGTTGCTGGAATAGTTCTGAAATAACAAGATGTTTCCTAGCATTTGCTTCATCAGAATTCTTTGTTGAATTGCCTGACTATGCCGAAATCTACTGGCATTCGGTTGGCTGGGGCGAAAAAGAGGGCATTTTCTGTTTTGTGGAATGAGCCCCACCCATATGGAGACCACTGACCATGGGGTGCTTTTGCAGACCGCTTTCTGTGTTTTCCTTGATATTTCCTGGCTTGTGGACATTGGGTTGTACTCAGTACTGCATGGATGGTGGTCTACTCACACAGTGGAATTTGTCCTTCCTTTCCTTTCCTTTCCTTTCCTTTCCTTTCCTTTCCTTTCCTTTCCTTTCCTTTCCTTTCCTTTCCTTTCCTTTCCTCTTTCTCTTTGGCTGGAATGCACCCTAGCTTCCCCAAAGTGGTGGATTCAATGCTAATGCAGCCTTAAAAAAAATAGATTTTCTGTAAAGCTTTTGTGGCAAAGAAGATAAATACGCAGGGTAATAAGTGGCTTAATGATCTTAGGCTCTTCAGCTTCATCCTATGCAGCATCTCAGAAGGCTAATGTAATTTTAGAGGAAAGAATACTAAGATGTATCATTTATCTTTCTCACCCATTCCTCAGCTATCACCTGCAATGTAGGACATTAACATTTGAATGGAAACTTTTGTCAATCATGAAGCAAGATAAAGCGTGATCCGTTTTCAAACAGTGGAAGGGAAAGGAAGGAAACACTAGTATCCTAGCTCACAATTACATTATAGGTTTTCATACATATTAAAATAGGCAGAGACGGCACACTGAAAACTGGATTTATTACAGCTTCTTCCCAAATATTGATTTTCTGTGTGTGCATTACCTGGGAGGAAGATTTGCATTGTGGGTGTTTTGTTTTGTTTTTGCTATTCCTTCGTGAAGAACTTTGAGTGAAACAATGGGGTGTATATGAAAGTAGTACTATATTATAAATAATAACTGGGTTCAATGATGTGTGCAGTGAGGTCTTCTTCTTTCTCTACCTCTTTATCTCATACGGGTGTATCAAATCTTTCAGAAGCAAGACAGCTAATGTGGTTCCCTTCCTGTCCTCCTTTGCTTGTCCCTGTGCTACTTAAAGTTTGTTGGTTCGTTTTTCTAGGAGGGCGGCTTACCATTCATTGTGGTACCAGTGGTCTATGTTCACTCCTGATAGGTCCTTCCAGTGTCTAGTTATGGTATTTCTAGCTGCTGATACAACTCTTAATTTCCTTTAAGATCTAACACTGTGGGTGGAATTCCCCTAAGGTGCCCTGCCCACAGAAGCCCTGCTCAAGGATGTCCACTTGTGCTATGGGGCTTTCCCCACTGTCCTCCCCTCATGACCTCTGAAATTGGCGAGGGGAATAGTTCCATCTGGCAAGCTGCAGATGGGGCATTCTTATAGCACCATATTAAATTCCACTAAGTTGCATTCAGAGTAGACACATTGGACTCAACAAACCTAAGTTAGTCAATGGGTCTACTCTGTGCAGGGCTAGCATTGAGTACTATCCACAGCACCTGTAAACTACCCTGAAATCAACTGATATAGGGGCGTGTGTGTGTGTGTGTGTGCGCGCATCTCTCTCTCTCTCTCTCTCTCTCTCTCTCACACACACACACACACACACACACACACACACACACATATATACATATACACACAGAGAGAGAATCCTCACAAAGCCTGACCAGTTTCTATTGATAAAGATTTTTTAAAATATGCTGAAAATATATGCTAACAGTTTTGTGTACATTAAAACATTTCTTCTGTATCCATTGATTCTCATTATCAATGTAAGTACCCATTTTCAGATAGCTGACTTGGGAACGCAACTTATTCTTCTCTACAGTAACAGCCTTTGAAATTGCACCCCTCACATTCTACGTGTTACTGTTTCTTCCAAGGAGACAAAAATGCACTTAATTCTCGGTGTTTTGAAAACTCACACCTTAAAGTGTCAACAGCCTGATGTATCTTTTAGCAAAGCGAGAAGCTTCTAATAATATAGTGTTTATCTAGTAGGCTGTTCCTCAGTAACTCTAATCAATACTGGTGTTCTCATTATTTTACCTCTTATCGTGGTGCTGGAAAATTAATGTGAAGTAATCATGGAATTGCTCTGAATTCATTGAAATGGATTATACCAGTTTGGATGTATGGTTCCTTCTACACAGACAGGCAATTAAAGGTTTTACTCAGTGATGGAATGCATGCTTTGTAGAATGCCTCCCCTTCAGCCTCCAGCAACTCCTGTAAGATGCCTGTCAATGTAGACAACACCTGAGTTGATGGGCCAAAGCTGATGGACCAAAGGCAGCTTCCTGTGTCCATATGCATACCATTCTGAGATTATTTTATTCTTGGTTGAGGATTATGCTGCTGGGGATCAAGATGACTATATAATTAGAGATGGGCACTCTAAAGCCTTTGGGCTGCATATGGCTGTCTTGCCAAATGCAAGGTGGTTCTTTGGAAATGAGATTCAGAGGCAATACAAACACAAGTGAGTGAGAAGATTAAAGATTTTATTCTAAACAGCAAGCATTATGTACATTACCAAGCAGGCACTTCGATCTTCCACTTGGAAGCCCTCAAGAAGTGGTGAAGTGACTCCCCAGGTAGCCTCAGGTTGCACAGCTCTGTGGCCATCAGTTCGTGCACAAGCTTCTCAGAACTCGGCCCAAAATATCTGATTTATAGATAGTTAACCTTTTAGCCTGCGTGACTTGCCTGACTGGCTATGTGCTACTAGCTACATGCAGATTCATTAGCCACCTCTCCCAATGCCTCACTTTCTTCAAACAATGTCTGGCATCAAAACAAGGTACCCAGCAATATCACTTCCTTCCCTTTCAACAGATTAGGGCATTAAAGGCCATCAAAGAGCTTAGAGAGGGGGAAGCAAACAGGAGTAGGAATATAACCACGTTGGAGCACTATCTCCTCAAATACAGTTATCTTCCACATAGATTGCCCAGACAATGGTCCTCAGCTTCCAGTCTTGTTTCTAATTTCAGGCAAGTGGTGAGAGCCCAGAAGGGAGAGAAGGAGGTTGAGGACAGGAATTGGGGGCCGGAGATAAAAATGAATGCAGTGATGGAAGAAGAAGAGGTGAAATCTCCTGCAAGTGGTTAGTTCACATATCTGGCAAGAGCAATCTGTCCTTCCATGAAGGGCAGGGAGGAAGAGGGAGGTGAGGTGGGGAAAGTAGCAGGTGTTGGATGAGAGAAGGGGTGGCAAAAAACCAAGAAGCACCCCACCCACTTTTAGATCCAGCCCCACCCACCATTGCCTTCAGCCCACCCACTATTGGCATGTGGCTCTGGACAGTTCCTCCCAGCTCTTATATATGTAGGGGAATGGTACAATTCAAGGGACTTCCCTTATGTTGGAAGAAATGTTGAATCTGCTTCTGACATGGTCACTTCTCATGCAAGCAGAGAGAGTGCCCCAGATTCATGGGCAATGCCACAGCTCATGTCAAAGTTCTAGGACACAGACATTGAATACTGTTCTGCTTTTGCCTCACTTGCATCTAGGGCAGAAAACAAAAACAGAAACACCATTGATGTGCTCCTAATGCTAGCTCTTTTTTTCAAGGGGGGAACTACCTGAGCTAGCTGACCATGTAAAAATCAGAATGTGTAGCCAGTGTGCTTCTGCAAGTTATGAATATGGACTCCTAAAAATCTCTCATTCCTTTTTCTTTAACCGTGTCCTTCTCAATGCACTCAACTATTGAATGACGTTTTGGACATTCTTCTTGAACAATGGCCATACCCAAAGAGAAATCCTTTTGTTTGGACTAGCTTTACTTAAATTGTGCCACATATACTGCTTGAGGGTTGATGCACACGGTATACCTCACCACTGCATCTCCAGCTCCTTTAATAAAGGACTTTTTATGGGAAATCCTACTGACAATTATTTTTTTCCTGTTACAGTGTAGATAGAGGCGACTTCCTGTAGCATCTGTGCTCCTAACCCCCCCCCAAACCCCTCAATTGACTCCTGATAGACATTATCTTTCTTTAAAAAAAAGTTCTTTCAACTTGTGAGTTATTTGCTGAGTTTTGAGGTCAGAGTTCCCACTTATTTCCTCCTTAAGAGATCCGAACCCCAAGGTGAGGCTGGCAGACACTGAAAAAACATATGTCAGGATCAGCAAGGATAAATTGAAAGATACAGAGAAGCAGAGAGGGAGGAAGTCTCTTATTGGGTATGAACTGCCTAATCAAAAAAATGTCTCTGGTTCACACATTGGATGAGGTGACAGCCTTGTACGTCTATTGCAGTCTCCTTTGTTGTCGTAGTGGGTAGGTCTGGTTTCCAAAGTTTGGAACCAAGAAGCTGAACAGTTGCATAAATATTTGACCACATAGTTCAGGCCTGGGTCACATGAAGAGAGCTATGAGTGTTTTTGTTTTAGTATCGCTTGCTAAATGAAGACGAACTCTTGTCTCTAAGCACCTACTGTACTGTTCTATAGAGTTCTGCGTGAATATGAAATAGGAGCTAGAAGAGAATGTAGAAAAGACGCATAAATAAGCCTAAGTGACATGTCCCCACTAACTTTCCACTAGGGCAGTGTTCTCCAGCCATGTTTTATGTGTATTTCTCAAGCAAACAAGTTTGATAACAAAATCAGGATTGCTGCTGGATTTCCTCTGGAGCTCAGGGATGTAAATCATGGAACCTGCTTTAAAAGCCCATGAAAAAATGGATAGTTCTTCTTGCTTTCACCACCCATTGGAACAGAATGTGGCAGAAAAAGTTCTGCTTTCTTATAGATTTTATTTGCAGTAGAATTTTATTTGCCTGGGAACAGTAATGACTCTTGAGTGCTGACATTCCAGTGTACTAAAAGCAAAGGCACATGAATCTGTTTTTTTTTAATTGAACCCAGCGCACACGGAGATTTCATTAGTTCTAATTATAGTAAGTTTATTTAGATTCCCATGAAAATAGCTTAATAGGTTAGAAACTATTGTGCATAGTTGATTACTTTTTTCCTTTCCTTTCCTTAGTCAAAATGAGCAACTTGAGAGCTGCACAATGGCACATCAACAAAATACATTTGTCATTTCGACATGCTGCTGCTTAAATGTAGATAGCTGTGGACTCTGAACTCCTGGTCTAGCTGCTAATTAGTTCTTAGCACTTGTAAAGTCAGAGCACATCCTACAATCTCAGAAGTGGCGTTTTTTCCTCCCAGGAAGAAAATTGCACCACTCCTCATTCAAGGCAAGCTAAATGTAATGAAGCAAAGCTGAAGGAGATGTTCGCTGCTGACAATTATCCAGCTTTGAGTTGTTACTGAAATCAGTTTTACGTTCAAGGGACATAAGTGTAGGTTCAAAAATTTAAGGTGGCCTTAATCTATTTTTGCATGTTTCAGCAGCAGGAAAACATATAGCTGAGTGCACTTCCTTCAACTAGTGATGATTTAGAACAGCACTTGTTGATGCCTGCTCCTCCTCCAATGGTTTTCCCATGAGTTCCAATGGAAAAGAGCAGTTGTATTGAATTGTCACATCTGCCCCAAGTAAATTTCTGGAGGAGTAGGACACCAAACAAAAAGTACACTTCTCCGATATTGGTATAAATAAGCAAAGTAGTTTTCTCCCACAGCAGATTATTTCTTAAAAGTTAAATATTTTATATTGCTTTATTAAATAAATGATTTCATTTAGTTTTTTCTAATATAACAACACACTAAAAACATAAACCCCTTCCCATCATGAGAACAAGGTACAGATATCAGCCAAATACATGTCATATGTTATGGAGGCATGCCCTATTTCCACAAAATCATTTTGTTTGTTGTCCGTTCAGTACTTTTAATGGTCAGCTTTTCCATGATAGCCAGAGTACAAACCTTTTGATCAAAGCAGACAACTGCAAATTATCTAAATCCTTCCAGTTTGGAGCAATCAAAAGACGGTGATCAATTCTTTGTGGAGAACGTCCTTCTGTTCATTCCCCCCCCCCCAATGGTTAATAAAGCCACTTGCTAACCAATGAACTGACTGTTTTTTGAGCAAACTTATTTCCTGAAGGTCCCAGCGCCTGCCAACCTAGCAGTTTGAAAGCACCCCCGGGTGCAAGTAGATAAATAGGGACTGCTTACCAGCGGGAAGGTAAACGGCGTTTCCGTGTGCTGCGCTGGCTCGCCAGATGCAGCTTGTCACGCTGGCCACGTGACCCGGAAGTGTCTCCGGACAGCGCTGGCCCCCAGCCTCTTAAGTGAGATGGGCGCACAACCCTAGAGTCTGTCAAGACTGGCCCGTACGGGCAGGGGTACCTTTACCTTTAACCAATGAACTGACTTTTTTTGAGCAAACTTATTTCCTGAAGGATTGCAGTTCAAAATGTATTAACCAAAGTACAAGCCTACCACATATGGTACATCATCCCCAAACATCCACAGGCCCTCCATCACAGTGGCGACCCTTGAGCATTGACCCAGTTACATTTTTGTGAATTCAAATGCCACCTATGTACTATTTTAAATGTGTTTTCCCTAAATTGGGCAGATACAGAGTGAAGTGCCCCCCCTTTTTTTTTGGCCATGTATTGCAGCAATCTGCTTGACCATAAAAAAAAAAGAAAATTCCCAAAGTGGTTTGCAATTTGCTTAATTGAATGGTTCCGTTTCTGTATAAGACCAGTGAATCAAATGTCATTAGAACAGTTGAATTAGCAGTATTTATATTTTTGCAAGTCAACTTCAAATAGGAGAATTTTATTAATGATTATCTGAAAAAAATAACCCAGCGCTTGCCTTTCTTCCTGGAAAGATCATGAAGACACTAACTGATTTAAGTTTCTTTGAAGTCCCCCAAGCCAGTGGTCTAAGCAGCATATGGTTGGACACAGCTGGATGGCGACTGACATAGTTTCTAAATGAGAGGAAGGACCAAGGACAAGGGAAATTGACTGGTGAACAGATGCTATCGCTGCTGTTCACACTGACTAGCAGAATTGAGTTCCTGCCTAGACTGACCCTAAATCATCTAATGAATGAAGTCAAAGAAAGGTCAGGACACACTATTCCAATTACTTCCCCCACTCTCTGTGGTGATTTGTGTAAGTGAGGTAGTAAACATTTGAACAGAATCACCAGAGTTGTAGTTTATAGTTCTTCTATATAATGACGAGACTTCATTTTCAGCAAAGCTTTCTCTTGTCTTGCTCTGTACCTATTTACTATATACCTGCCTTTAAATATTCTTTAACATGGTCTCGTTCAGGTGGGACCTTCAAAGATTGATCAAAATTATCCCCCTACTTTCATGGGTTCATTTACGCCTGCAGGAGAGGGGTTCAGTTTTTTGCTATTATTATTTTTTGAGTGGAGAAATAATTTTCCATGATTTTTTCAAGGTGGAGGGAAGTTTGCCTGTGGTTATGTTTATGAACTATATAGGATGGCCAAGGATTCCTTCCCCACAATACTTCTTAATTTATTTATTTTTTAAAAAGCCTTGCAGCTACTCATAGCACCATAACCTGAGGCTGTGTTTCCTGAGAGATGGCACAGAATGTCTGAGGGAATAATAAAATGTCAAAATATCACATGGCTCTCAGAGGCATTCTTTGGTAGAAGGACTGTGGGTCAGGGTGGCAACACCTGCCTTACATGAAAAAAATGTCCTGGAATCCATCCCTGGTTTCTCTCAGGTAGGAAATGAGAAGGGAAAAAAAACAAAACACCTGCCTGGAACCCTTGAGAGCCTCAGCCAGTCATTGTAGGTAAGGTAGATGGACCAGTGCTCCAACTCAATAGGTGACAGCTTCCTATGCTTTTTAAAAAAAAATATTAAGATTTTATTGTGTTGCAAAAGTACAACATCCCTGCTTTCAGTTCATAGAGTCCTTTCTACAGATCAGTTATATTCAATGTGAGACACTGACAGTATAAGGTTGGGGGAGAAGACCGAGGGAGAGAGAAAGGATATAGTAAACTTTTGCTCTTTCACATAGTGTACGTGCAAGGTTTTTGCGTCAGCGTCACATGGGTAGGTTCTCTTTCTATTTACTTATTAGTTTTCTTTGGCGATGAGAGAGATTGGGGCGACCAGGGCATGGTTGGTTGCCTTCAGCTGACTGGAGTGAGTTTCGTTTGCATGTGTGAGGGAGAGGGACTATCAGGTCAAGTTAGCCATATCAGTTCATATGCTGACGGTGGGTTCTTGTCATTGTCTTGTTGGGCTGCATATGTAATAAAGGGGAGTCATACAGGGGTGAAGATGTCATCTTTTGTTTCTCCCCATGCTAGTTTCAATTTGTTACAGGTAGGTAGCTGTGTTGGTCTGCTGTAGTCAAAACAAAATAAAAAAATTCCTTCCAGTAGCACCTTAGAGACCAACTAAGTTTAGTTGGTCTCTAAGGTGCTACTGGAAGGATTTTGTTTGTTTGTTTCAATTTGTTAGCTAGCTTCTCCAGTAGGGTTGTTTCCCATATGCTTTGGTACCAGTGGTCCATGTTCACTCCTGACAGGTCCCTCCGGTGTCTAGTTATGATGTTTCTGGCTGCTGAGAGCAGATGGTTTATGAGTTCTTTGTAGTGTGAATCTGCGACAGCATCCTATGTTAAGCAACTAACAGGACACTGTTTCAGCAAAGAGGCAGCTCCACCCTCAACCCAGCTGGGAAAGCAGAGGTGCTTTGAAAGTCAGCTAACTCTGCAAAGATGCTACAAGGATTTTTCTGGCACAAGAAGCTCTTTTCACTTAAAAATGTGTATTATTATTATTATTATTATTATTATTATTATTATTATTATTTACACCCTGCCCATCTGGCTGGGTTTCCCCAGCCACTCTGGGGGGCTCCCAACAGAATATTAAAAACACAATACAGCATTAAACATTAAAAACTTCCCTAAACAGGGCTGCCTTCAGATGTCTTCTAAAAGGCAGATAGTTGTTTATTTCCTTGACATCTGACGGGAGGGCGTTCCACAGGGCAGGCACCACTACTGAGAAGGCCCTCTGCCTGGTTCCCTGTAACCTCACTTTTCACAGTGAGGGAACCGCCAGAAGGCCCTCGGTGCTGAACCTCAGTGTCTGGGCTGAATGATGGGGGTGGAGACACTCCTTTAGGTATACTGGGCCGAGGCCCTTTAGGGCATTAAAGGTCAGCACCAACACTTTGAATTGTGCTTGGAAACATACACTGGCCTTGTGCCAGTGTCTCCATAGGCAGGCCCCATACCAGCTTGAAATCCCCATTGAAGGATAATAACACCTTCCCATGGGCATTTCAGAAAACATGTTGGCAAGGAGGCACCAGAAAGCAGCATGATGGGTTTATTTTTAAAGGAAGATCACCCCCTTGGTCACCTCGCAACCTTCTTATTAAGGTAACCTCTCCTTTCCCCCCCAAAAAGGGGGGGGGGATTCTCTCATCCTCATGCCAGTTTGAGAAGGAACATATTTTTCCTGCTGCCACCCTGGGAATGGTTGAAAAACAGCTTGCTTGAAAATATCAGTCTACCACCATGTAAGCTATAATGAATCAGCCATAGTTGGGCACAGGCACTCCTAGCCACTTAAACCCCAAATGACAGTGCTGGATCCAGGAGACCACAAACTACAGACCTACGTCTTCCAATGGCACAGGCTTCAGAGCAGGCTGTCTTCTCACCTGCTAGACTTGAGAAGTCAGAACACATAACAGCCTTGTCTTTGTAGGATTCACCTTCAACTTATGCTATGTATAACCATTTCCAGAGGATTATTTCCATGTATGACTCACATTAAAAAGTGTGTTCCCAACGACTCCTGTGTAAATTTAAGCATTTATAGGATAAGAGGACAGACTTAACATATTACCATATTTTTTGCTCTATAAGACTCACTTTTTCCCTCCTAAAAAGTAAGGGGAAATGTGTGTGCGTCTTATGGAGCAAATGCAGGCTGCACAGCTATCCCAGAAGCCAGAACAGCAAGAGGGATTGCTGCTTTCACTGCGCAGCGATCCCTCTTGCTGTTCTGGCTTCTGAGATTCAGAATATTTTTTTCTTGTTTTTCTCCTCCAAAAACTAGGTGCGTCTTGTGGTCTGGTGCGTCTTATAGAGCAAAAAATACGGTATTATGGATTAACAACTGTTTTAGCAACAGAAAAAAGAGGACAGGAAGAAATTAGCAAGGGGAGACGTAGGGTCCTCCCAACATCTGTATTGGTATTGCTGCTGTCCAGTTACTTCATAAATGAACTCAAATTAGGGGTGAACAGGGAAGACCAGCCTTGCAGATGCCATCAAATTATTTATGGTGGTGTAAAACCTGCAGAGCAGTGAAAAGCTTCAAATTGACCCCTCTGACCTGACTGGTAGGGTATCCAAACAGAAATGCAGCATAAATAACTGCAAAGCAATGCACACCCTAACGTCACACATATATTGATGGAGTCTGAACAAATGGAAAAATCCTTAATAACCCAGTTTATATACCAGTAAAGTGAATAAAACATGCTATGAGAGTGAACTCTAAGAAAGAAGATGCACTGCCAAGGCTGGAGTCAGACGCAGGTCAGAACAAAGAGACAGCCAGTTGTCAGTGAAGGGAACTATTCAGTGAAATGGCATACAACTCAGCAACACTTCCCAGCAGGTCTTGCCCCTATAGAGCAGTTGCTAGGAATGAAGCCCCCCACCTTCCACCCTTTTAAAGGCTCCTCCTCTCCTCAATGTTTCCCAAGTAGTCTCAAACTGCACCTGCACACCTCTGGTCTCTGCATTGCCCTCCTCATTATCCTGTGCATTCTTGGAGATGGGGGAGCTTGTTGCAGCCTGAGAGGGAGACTCCCGGGATGTTCCAACAATCTCTTGACCCCTAACCCTCCTCTGCTTCAGCCTCGGCATCTGAACTGCTCCCTGTCACAGGTTCCTCCTGTTCACTAAACCCTGTTGCCCCGTCACTATCCAGTCCCTCCTCTCAATCTTTTCTCTCTGACCTCTCCTCAATGTCCCACCACCAATCCCCGGGCTCTGAGCCTGCCTTCTCTGGGATCTCCCACCACTCCTTGTCATCTAACCAGTCCCTGACACACAGCCACTGCCCCATACATTGCAATTACAAAATGTAATTTCATTGCCACTATAACGGTGATGACTATAAATACATTGAGTGTAGTACAGTAATTACTGCAGTCAGCCTTCTTTTTCAGATCTAGGAACTTTTCTACTGTCTCTAGTCCCCATCAGCCAGTCAAGATTATCTTTCTTTAAGTATGAACACCTCTTCTGCTGCCTTAATAATATGCAATTCCCTGATGTGTTCCATCATTGAGCACTTAATTATCTGTTAATTAAATCACACAGTTTAGAGATTTGTTAGATTAAGCAGGAATCCCAATTTCAAAGAAGAAGAAGAAAAGGTGCTTGCATAACCTACAAACTGGGTCACAGAAGATCCAATATTAAACCAATCCCAATGTGAGAATGGAAGGTGCTAGGCGTATGAAGATACACAATAGTATGCTACACTAACCCTGATAACAATGAGTGGCCCAATGGCACATCAAGACAGCAACAAAATAATATTTTGTGAGCATGCCTCTCCTTCTGAGAGCACTGCAAGTGAGGAAGGAACTAATTAGCAGTACAGAATCATGCAGAATTCATCTGATCGAAAGGCACCACAGGAGACAGGAGTTCCATTTTCACTGGAATTTTGATAGTAAGTACAGTTTTATTTTTTCTTCTTTCAGTGCATCAGGACTGAGTGTTATTAAAACTGCATTCTGGAGTTCCATTATGGTGCACCTGCTTTCCTCAGAAGAACCCAACTTGCCCTTAACTGTCAGCCTTAAGAGATATATGGGGGAAGAGCTATGCATTTTGTTGACAAGGAGAGGCCTAGTGGTGTGGGCTGGGTCACCTGCCCCAGCCTGAGGTGGGTTGTCCATTGCGAGCCATGGGACATGTAGCAATCAAGGCCAAAGAGTGAGCTGGAACTAAATAAGACATCAGGATGTAGGGGCAAAGAGCAAGTAAGAAGTCAGGACTGAAGGACAAGCAGAGTGGTAGGAACACACCATAACTCAGGAAGGCCTTGTTTCTCAGTCAAAACTCAACTGAAACAGGAAGCCCTCTTAGACTCCATATTGTCCACTATCCACTGACCATCCCATCCTCAATAGGCGGAGTCAGTCCATGGCCAGAAGATACTTCACTGAGAATCTTTTCAGTGACATGGGGAAGCTACTAACAAATCCCACCAGGTCTTGACAGCAGGGCTTTCAAGTCCCATGAGGACTGCATACTCCAGTATCTTCTGGAGCACCCAGAAATTTATCCATAGAAAGGTTGGTGCAGAAAGGGTCCTTTGAAGAGAGAAAATCTGAAAACCACTGGCGAATTTCTGTAAAACGATTCCATTTATTGCGAGCTTTTAAAGAAAGTAGGCTGTTCATAATTGATCTTTGTGGGCCTGTAGGGTACACTTCAAGGCATTGTAATAAACTTTCCTTCTCTCTTTTTGGTGGACCCTATCTCCCAGTTAATTTAACATCCCAATTTGTTTCCACCTGGAGTCCAATATGAAGTAAAGTTAGCGGTTAATGGCGCATCAGCACCCACAAAGCTGTGTCTGGATGGCTTTTGAATAACTGTAGACTGTAGAAAATAGATACTGGCTTGGGGTACAGGAATAGCTATATCCACAGGCAAATGGCCAAATCTGCTTTAACAAGCAATCCAGATTGTTACAGAACAATCCTATGCATGTATACTCTGAATCATAGGAGCCAACTTCTAGGGGCCAACCCCTCTCCAAAGTTGATGGGCATTGCCATTCAAATGGTGTGCATGTGCCGTGTCTTGTGATCAGTTATGTGGGGCAGGGCTTACGGTACCTTCCCCTCCCCCAACATTTTATTAAGGTTGGTACCCCTGCTCACAAGTAAGTCCTGCTGAATTTAGTGTGGCTTGTTTCCAAGTGAATGTGCTTGGACTGCACTGTTAGTGTTAAAACTATACATTTGATTTTGTATATTTAGATAGCCATGCCATGCAAATTTATTTCTATCTCTTTCCTGCTCCCACTCTGATCATTCTTTGTATCAGTTTCGCCTCTTCATGTCACTAGTTTCCAGGTTGCAAAAGTAGAGATGCTTTGAAAATTCCAGAACTTGAGCTAACCTGATTGACACCTCTCTGATGAATGTGGTGGTGATTGGAACATAGTGACTCATTTGTTTTTCAGACTTGCTGGCTCTCCTGATGCAGTTCTTGACTCAAATATATCAAGATACATTGGCGGGGGGGGGGGATGTTGAGAGAAAAATGCATTCAGAATGATGATGATGATGATGGTTGATTCAGAAATGTGTATTTAAATACATAAAGGTAAGGGGACACCTGACCGTTAGGTCTATTCATGGACGACTCTGGAGTTGCGGCACTCATCTCACTTTATTGGCCGAGGGAGCTGGCATACAGCTTCTGGTTCATGTGGAAGCATGACTAAGCCGCTTCTGGAGAACCAGAGCAGTGCACGGAAATGCCACTTACCTTCCCGCTGGAGTGGTACCTATTTATCTATTTGCACTTTGACGTGCTTCCGAACTGCTAGGTTGGCAGGAGCAGGGACCGAGCAATGGGAGCTCACCCCATTGCGGGGATTCGAACCACCGACCTTCTGAATGTAATTTTTTGTGCAGATTTTTTTTATTATAAAAATGCAGATTAATGTAGAAATGGAACAGAACAGACTCACTATAGCTCAACCAGAAGCGTAGGAGACTCTTAGTCTCAGGCTTATGGGTTTGAGCCCCACATTGACAAAAGATTCCTGCATTGCAAGGGGTTGGACTAGATGACCCTCATGGCCCCTTCCAACTAGATGATTCTAAGATATCTGAAACTGACACAGATTGTTTCCATATGACCTGTACATGAGCATTCATTTTGATTTGCTTTCACAATGTTTGCAGTGAGGCTGGATGACGTCCACCATTTATTGACCATTCATTCCAATTTGTTCATGGGGAGGTTAGACTATTGTCTCAAGCAAGAGTTATCCCACATCTTTCAGTGCATTTTCTCGTAACTTTCTTTACTGCAAAACATTCAATTTAGGTTGAATACGAGTGTCAAATCGGTGTTAATTGTACAACCTGAATTTTTATTAGATTTTTAACAATAAGAACAACAAACATCATATTTCCAAAATACTCTGGTTTCTAAAGTGCCTTTGCTTCTACCAATGGAAGCGACTTTTCAAGCTTCCGAGTTTCTAATGGATTCCCCCCCCCCCCGCCTTTTTACTGTCCTCCTCATGAGCAATTAAAGTAATTATACCATACCTGCCTTCCTACTCATTTCATCAGCTCTCATTCTGGCATGCCTCCCAAGCCCTATCATTAAATCTTTAAAAACCTCTGCAAGGTTCTATTTCCACAAAATGTAGCTATTCTGATCTGAAGTGCATATAAGTTACAGAACTGAAAGCTTCTAAAACTTCTGAATACATGATCAAAATGTTTAATTCGAGGCTATTCACCGACAAAATGCTAAATCACAATTATACCTTTTCATAGACCCATGACTGTTCATTATCCCCACTCCCTGCCATACCAATCATTAATAGATCAAATTTCAAGTTACCTCTAAAGTGCAGGGTGAGTTGCTTATTGTGGTAACATTTATTATTGACTTGTAGTTTATTTTTTAATTGTAGGTTTTGTCTTGCAACTTTTTGTTAACTACTCTTGTCACTGAAAACCACAATCCATCTGATTTTAACTTGTAATTGCGGCTGTATTTAACAGAGCAGATTTGGGCAGAAAAACAAAGCAATGTCTTCAACGAAGTCATCCTGTTTGCTCAAGGACTTGTGCAACAGAACTTTCCTTCCCTCTCCTGTGCCCATATGTCCTCCATCCCGACCCCACCAAATTTGTTCTAGAGTGTTGGGGGGAAATCAAGATCAAATTGGGGGGGGCCACACAGAGGGAGGAGAGAAAGAGAAAGTCCTATTGCACTAGAAGAAATCTTTTTTGTGAATAGAATGATTTTGTTGGCAACAACCCGAAATCCTCATGACACAATTGATAAATAAGAGTTTGTTTTGACTGAGTGCATGCAATTTGCCTTTTTGCGAAATTTGCTACTCTTATTATTTGTGAGGAATAATATAAAATATACCTGGAGGAGAAATTCAACTCAGCATGCATTTAAAGCCAAATCTACCAAGTTTTCACTATCTGAAACAATATGCGAATGAAAACACAGCTGTGCTTTGAAATTCATATTTCTTTGAATTTGCAAGGCAGTTCTCCACCCCAACTCCCCCCACCCCACCCCTGGAAATGCATATTACAGGGGAAAGTATGCCTTAAACATAAGCTATCAATACAAAAAATGTATTGTTTCAGATTGCTTGCAAAAATGTACACACTAGACAAACTTTTATATAAAAATTGTTTAGTTGGGAAAAAATCTCACTAAAATGCTGGTGAATTTTCATGAGGATTTTTTTTTAAATTGTAAATGGCTGCAAAATGTGGAGAGCTGAATTTAAGATTCAAATAATCAGAAACTGAGGGAACTGAAATGGACAGATCCATCAGTCCCTACCTGGAAATGGATAATGACACAAAGTTAAGCATTTGTATAACTGCACAAGAATGCCTTATTTGTTGTTGTTTAGTCGTTTAGTCGTGTCTGACTCTTCGTGACCCCATGGACCAGAGCATGCCAGGCACCTCTGTTCTCCACTACCTCCCGCAGTTTGGTCAAACTCATGCTGGTAACCTCGAAATCACTGTCCAACCATCTCATCCTATGTCGTACCCTTCTCCTTGTGCCCTCCATCTTTCCCAGCATCAGTGTCTTCTCCAGGGAGTCTTCTCTTCTCATGAGGTGGCCAAAGTACTAGAGCCTCAGCTTCATGATCTGTCCTTCCAGTGAGCACTCAGGGCTGATTTCCTTAAGAATGGATGCGTTTGATCTTCTTGAAGTCCATGGGACTCTCAAGAGTCTTCTCCAGCACCATAATTCAAAAGCATCAATTCTTCAGCGATCAGCCTTCTTTATGGTCCAGCTCTCACTTCCATACATCACTACTGGGAAAACCATGGCTTTAACTATACGGACCTTTGTTGGCAAGGTGACGTCTCTACTTCTATTACTGACACATAATGCACCATTCATCTGCAATGCCCTAAAACAGTATAAGGAATCAGATTCCCAGATCAAACTTGAGTTTGATTTCCTAAAGCTAGGATTGTTTTAACTCACACATATGCTACACATTTGGACTATAATTCTATACATGCTTATGATGAGTTAAGTCCCACTGACATCACTAAAGCTTACTTTTGAGTAGACATGCATACAATTGCACTCCATATCTGGTTGGGCAGTGATTCAGTTGTCACGACTTCTCTCAAAGAATGATGAGAATTCTTTGGGTCCTCCCTGGTCTGTTTACAGCACTTCAGTATCTGGGGTATCTTGGCTGAGAGCCATACCATACCACAGTCTTGAAATTGATTTATTTTAATAGTAAAGGGAATATATGGATTTGACATAGCACAAACTTCCTCCCGTGATTTCTGACTGATGTTGAGTTTTTCACGCTCCTCTGAAACTTCTTGGGTCATACTCCAAGCTTCAGTCTTTTCAAGTATGGTTGGGAAGAAATGCCTTCAATATCTGAGGTTGTTGTTGTTATATTAAATTTATGTATTGCCCTTCATCCAAAGATCTCAAGGCTGCAGAGTAGTTTACACATTTAATCATAATTTTAGGAACATTAAAGACATAGTTTAAATAATATTAATGAATTGAATTGAGAGCAGGTTTATAAGTTGCAGATAAATGGACAAATACAAAGAATAATAAACATCCATTTCTGAATTCCCCTTTTCTATCAGTGTGTGATATGGACAGATCCATTGGTGGGATTCTGGACATACCAATCTATGTTTGAATGTGTAGATGCTCAGTTTTTCCATCCACTTCCATCCACTCATGAAAGCATCACTAGTGTGTACATATGCCCCATATTTGTGTACAAATGTACAAATGTACAAATTTGTGTACAAATGTACACAAATGGGGGACATGTACAGTCCAGCCATTTCTGAAGGATAATTAGTCTGGCAAGTACTGGAGCTGGACCAGTATTGCTCTCCTATCTGCCATTATGAATGTGTTTTCCCTTAATCGTTCACTATCAATAAAATAAAATAAAGATTTAAAATCCATCATTATACTTTTGAAGTCCAGCTTTTTCAGCCCCGTCAAATTAAATAACAAAATAAGCCACTCGATGTCTATTGCAGGCTGACTAGGATTAATTATATATTATGGACCTGGTTGGTGTCATTCATTTTGGGATTTCAAAACTAGTGATGCAGTACAACTGTCTACCAGAGACATGTAGTCAATAGATGTAAGATAGATAGAGCTCATAAAAGCCTATTGATTATGGAATACATTGTTGTTTTCACATGGGCAGATAACTAAATTCTCTGTTTTATACCTGGCACGCTTGTGTGTATAAGCTGTAAAACCATTCCCATTTTCAGAACAAGGGTGCTATTGTATTCTGTATAAGGGTTTGGGGAAGGCTCAGCAGTATAATGTTTTTATGATAAAAGCCACTTGATGTGTCTTGCATAGATGTCTATAAAGGGACTGATGGCTGGTGGAAGCATAAAACAGAATTTACTCCTCAGATTTTGACATCCAACTGTAGTCAAGTAATCTCAGAGTGTTTTGAAATTAATTTGATATGCTTTGAAGGCATATATATATATATATATATATATATATATAGGCTATTCATATTAATCTCACTTGAGGGATGCCTGCCATTTTACTTTTGAAAAGATTTTAGTGCACGGTTAAGAGAAGCACCTGGTTTGAAGACCCCATCAAAATATAATGTTAAACTGTATTATACTGACTTTGACTTCTGAGGAGAAGAAGTCTACAACATTTGTAAATCAGCAAGCAAGCAAACATGGTCCACCAGGCATATGTTGTGACTTCCTGTGGGCTCCATAAACCTGTAGTTTTTGCTTCCTGTAGGCTGAAGAAAATGCCTTTGGGGCAGATCTCTGAAGTATGTGAGGCTGAGCAATTCAAAGTTGTAGGAGCAGCCAATGCAATGTCCTCCAGATGTTGTTGGACTATAGCTAGCACCTATTTATCCCTGACCACTGCTCATGCTGGTCTCCAGACAACATCCAGAAAGCACCACATTATCTATCCATGGTGTAGAGTATGGGGACTGGACATGACACATCCTAATTAAAGTATGCAATCCCAGAAGCTAGAGACATTTATCCGGTTACTGAATCGGTTTAAAATACAGTGAACTATAATGTGTTGTCTAGTGAACACAGAGAACTAGAAAGTATTGTCCATAGCTGTAACTTTTAGAAGACATCTGAAGGCAGCCTTGTTTAGGGAAGCCTTTAACATTTGATGAATCATTGCATTTTAATATTCTGCTGGAAGCTTCCCAGAGTGGCTGGGGAAACCCAGCCAGATGGGTGGGGTATGAATAATAAATTATTATTATTATTATTATTATTATTATTATTATTATTTAATAATAATTTCAGACCCTTCCCATTGGTTGGGTGCGTGTTGCTCCCGGGAGGAAGGAACGAGTCAATAGCCACAGAGGGTTGGTTCAGAGAAAGAGTTTATTTCTGCTTTCTGGATAGCAGAAAGGCACTGCGTGATCAGTCACAGCAAGCACACTTAAAGAGCAGTTACATAGAGCTTATATCCCCTTCGGGTCCCCTTTCCCCCTCCCCAGGAATCCAGCCTCATGGGTTTGTACATGTAAGTTTGCATCCTTGAGCATGAACATAAATTCCTGTTTCTGCACCCTTATCTTGGGGTAAAAGGTCACCCAACTATAGGAGTTCTTTTGGCACCATCCCCGGGCGCGGGGGCTGACAGGCCTGTCTTGCAAGGTCTGTGCGTCAGTGTGGTCAGGATATTTACAACCGATAAGATAAGACCCAGATCCGCCATCCCGTCTCCACTCGGAACTGACAAGGCCATCTATTAAGCCTTCATGGACTGATAAAGGAGAAAGCTTTGTTTATGCAGTTGGATTTGTGTTATACAGCTCAAGCTAATGCATTTTAGCTAATGGATCCTTGAAGAAAGAATTTGGGAGTTTTGGGGCCCGGTTCGGGTGACTGCACAGTCAAGTTTGGGTAACCTGTTCCTTCAATAGCTGTCATTAAAACAAACAAACAAACTCTCTCACCTCATTAAAAAACCCAGAAACATCTTAGAGTAATCTTTCGTGAAAGAGCTGTGTTGGGTGAACATTGTGAGATGGCTCCAGGAACTGTGCAGGTTTCCGCACTCCAAAAAAGATATATGAATGGGTTTGCAATGCTCTTTATACACAAATGGAATGTCCAAGATTAGCTCTGCAACTTTCAAACAATGAGCTTGCATGTTTACATTCTGTTTTTCTCCTTTAATGAAGCAATTGTCTATTTGCTTTACCTTTGCAGCAGGTTTGATCTGCTATAGCTTTGCATGCAATGCATCCCAGCAAAAGAGAATGAAAGGAGCCATCTTCCCTTTCTGAAGATCTCACACTGCCAAACAAATTTCAAGTGGGAAAACCAGTCGTGCTTTTCTTCCTGCCCTTTGCAACCCTGTTCCCTATTTCCCATTGGAAACCCAGGTTAATTCTGCAGACGAGAATTCTATTTTAACTATGCTTCGGTTGTATTAAGTGGGTTGAATCTGCAAGAAACTGACAGTGATTACATAGTCTAATGTAACAAATGAGAGCAGGTGCTGTTGTAAATAGTCCCTGATTAACAATTTCATTTAAATGTTATAACAGATTTCTGTAGGGCAAATTACTCCCACTGGCAAAGAGGTGTAGCTACTTTTTTGTAATATAATTTAGTAAACCTATAATTTAATTATGCCAGCAATAACAAAGAACCTCGGTGTGCCAAAAACTTCCAAATGCATTGGCCCCCACCACAGAAAGGAGTGCAACAAAAATGAATGATTTGTTATTCACAATGTTTCTGAAGGATCTGAAAAGGGAATAGTGTCTTTTGATGCTCTGTTCTGTGTATATTGAACTGCACCAGAGATGAAAGACTGAAAATGGGGTAGTGACTGTAATTCACTATTTTAGTTGATACAGATGATATTTTTCTTATTCTAGTGGTAGATAATTTCTGTCAGACTATTTGGACTGCAATGTTAAGGTGGGGAACCTGTGATCTTCCAGATATTGCTAGACTACAAATCCCATCATCCCTAACTGCACATGCTAGCTAAGGCAAATAGGAGTTGGAGCCCAAGAACATCTCAACAGGTTTCTCACTCCTGGCTTTGGACTTGCAACTGAATTTCATCCCTCTAATAACCTTACCTGTTCTTGAAAATCAGAAGGGCGTTTTTTCTACATAAACATGTCTAGGCTGAAAATAGAAGTGTGATTCTAAATACACATACAGTGGTGCCTCGCAAGACGAAATTAATCCGTTCCGCGAGTCTCTTCGTCTTGCGGATTTTTCGTCTTGCGAAGCACAGCTATTAGCGGTTTAGCGGCTTAGCGGCTATTAACGGCTTAGCGGCTTTAAGAAAAAGGAAACAAACTCACAAGAACTCGCAAGACGTTTCATCTTGCGAAGCAAGCCCATAGGGAAATTCGTCTTGCGGAACGACTCAAAAAACGGAAAACCCTTTCGTCTAGCGAGTTTTTCGTCTTGCGAGGCATTCGTCTTGCGGGGCACCACTGTACTTGAAAATAGCTACACTGACATCAGTTGTTGTTATTTAGTCGTTTAGCTGTGTCCGACTCTTCGTGACCCCATGGACCAGAGCACGCCAGGCACTTCTGTCTTCCACTGCCTCCCGCAGTTTGGTCAAACTCATGCTGGTAGCTTCGAGAACACAATACAACCATCTCGTCCTCTGTCGTCCCCTTCTCCTTGTGCCCTCCATCTTTCCCAACATCACGGTCTTTTCCAGGGAGTCTTCTCTTCTCATGAGGTGGCCAAAGTATTGGAGTCTCAGCTTCAGGATCTGTCCTTCCAGTGCAGAGTTTTGACCAAATGTGATCCACCTGGAGGAGGAACTGGCAAGCCACTCCAATATCCCTGCCAAGAAAACTCCATGGGCAAAGACACTGACATCAATAGAACTTCCTAAATTCACTTATTTGAAAGCAGTGATGGGTGAGCTCCCCACAGCTTGCAATTAGTTCTGGTTTCCTTTCCCTTTTTAATAATATTTTACTGGTTTAATAAAATGAAAACATGAATCCAAAGAAGGCTAGAAAAATGCATTACATACATTATAAATAACTGAACCTTGTTATCACTAAAGGCCCTTCTTCATAGCACTAACCATTCAAAAATTGCACAGAAATCACATCCTTCCCAAGCCATCTGTGTTGACTTAAGAAAGGCTGTAGTGAATAATTGTTGTTTATATAAGAAATAAGCATAAACCATTTATCAATATTCTGTTCAGTTGTGTTTGTTCACCAGATGCAAGCACTTGTTCAGACAATTTGTCCCAAAAGGCTGTTAATTTCTGAGATTTCTCAGTGAATTATTGGAAAGCCCACACAAGGGTGAGATTGCTGTCAGTTCTGCCCAGTGATCCCCCACTTTCCTAAAATTCACTCTGTCAAGGGTGATGTAAGCAGGAATAGGGATGGTCGGACTAATGGATTTCCACTTCATTTTAGTTCCGTATTCATAAATTCATTCATTCATTTGTTTGTTCGTTCATTCTTTACTTACCATTTCCACATTAACCTGCATTTTTTTAAAAACAAAAACAATAAGACAACCTGTTGCATTTAAAAATGCATTTTTCTATATCTACGTATAGTGCTGGATTTATGTATAAGCTAAGCAAGCTATAGCTTAGGGCCCCACTCTCTTGGGGCCCCCAAAAAATATACTTCATCTTAATTGTATTTCACTATTAATATAATTCTTCTTAATTGTATTTCAGTTCAACAATTACTTTGATAAAATACAAATTTTGTTATGTGCAAATGGCTTTAGATACCTATTAGGTCCATAAATTACCATATAGCACATATTCAACACAAACAACAGCGACAATTTGTTGTTGACAAAGGACAGCCGGACATATAAACGGCCCCATTACCTTCAGTAGCTTAGGGCCTCACCAAACCTAAATCCGCCCCTGTCTATGTATATTTTCTCTCAATGTATACATTTCTTTATGTATTCTTTAATTCTAAAACATGCATTTAAATACACATTTAGGTTCGTTTTTTGACACCCCCCAAAAAACCCCCCCACAAATTTTGGAGAAGCATGAAATCCAAAGTATAACTGCATTCCAATCCACACACCAGCTTGGGAAGTATGAGTGAGGTCTATTCCTAGTAGAATTAAGAAAGAACACATTCTTAAGCATCCCTTGACAAAGCGGGCTTTTGTGGATTGCTTCAGCAGATCATCCAGTCTTCGAGCATGTTCTTTTTGAGCATGTTCAGAAATTCAATTGCTTCCAGGGAGCCTAGGAAATGGATGTTCCCAGTGCCCCTCTGCTTAATGAATCGAACTGAGGGGCAAAAGGGAGAGAACATGAAAACTTCATTTTGCATGCTGGGGATATATGCAATAGACTTCTAAATAAAAACAGAATTATCCAGGGACAACCAGGCATCTACAGTTAGACTTACGCAGCTCTAGAGGCCTTCCACAACAGGCTTCTTTGTAGTTGGACCCTCTTTTGCTTCTAATGTTTTCCAAACTGGGAAAGTTTGATTTGAAATCCCCTAGTTCCCAATTTTGGTTCCAACCTCAGTTGGAGAATCCAGAATGTAACTTTGAAGTATTTTGGTGTATTGGGCTTCAAAGCAGCCTGGATCTTCTGGGCTGTCAAAGATGGAACAAAGGTATCTGCTTCCTTTAAGAGTCGTTGTAAAGGCATTACTGTGCTTACGCAGAAGCAGACTAAATACAAATTTTTAAAAGGAAAACAATGGCTCACCAATGTATTGATGCTCATGATTCTTCCTAAAATGATTGAAATCTGAAGTGAATTCCAGTGGAAACTTGTTTCAGAAATAACAAGTTGCAGCAATAACAAGAGATGCTGAGGGATGTTTTGTGTAGTAGTTAACAAAAAATACATATGATATATTCTCAAGGAGTGGATAATGGTCGAGAGAGCAAAGAGAAGCTGAATCTTAGTGAAGTTGTGGAGATTCTAATGCTGGGTTTTATATCAAAAGCTGGAACACAGAGGAAAGAGGCAACAATTGTAGCTGAAAGAGATCTAGCAGGGCAGCCTTTTTGTTTATAGCAGAGGAGGAATTTATCGATGGCTTCAGAGGGGGCAAAGAGTTGGAAACAAGAGGAAGACTTTGCAGATTCGTCAAAGTAACACACTGGAATGGCAGGCAGCTCTGGAGTGAGCCTGCCTTTGATCTTGGGAAGACAAAAACAGCCATCTCAGAAGTCTGCATGAAGAGGTTTTTGCGGGCTCTTCTCAATTTGAAGATAAGAGCCCTGTGCTGTATATGAAGCTGGAGAGAGGACTACAAAGCCCACACAGATTTGCCTTCCTCCTTCCTGTTCTGCTACAATGCGCCACATCCCCTAGGTCTCATGTGCTGTTGTAAAAGGCCACTCGCCACCAACACCCAGGCAAGATGAGCTCATGCCCAGGTATCCTAAATCTGGGCATAAGGAAATCCAGATTTATGGTAGCTTAAATGGAAAGGGATGAACAGACCTAAATCCTTTCTGCCTACCAAGGTGGCATTCAGAAAAACTTTATTACGTTTTCCTGGTGTTTCTTTACCTGGTAATTTCTGTGTTTTATGTGATCTTTCACATGGTATAAAAACACTTCTGGAAATCTAGTGGAAGTTTAGCCTTCATTTCCATGTTGAGACAAGAATTGGAGCCCAAAATATCTAGAGGTAGCATGGTTGGGGAAACCTAGCTTAGAAGCCTGGCTTAGAAGTTGGAACCTATCTATTTCTTTAAAAACTCAATAAAGTATTTATAATGACAGTACATCAAATATCCATCAGTAATATATCACCATAAATAATTATTCCTCACATTCAAAATGCCATCAGCATCTGCAGCGTAGAGGTTTTTTTAATACAGCTTGCAAAGCTTTTTTATCAGCTTGTCCAATCATTTAGGATAAGAGTCAATATTCATTTTCTGAAGGAGAAGAAAAAGCAGCAGCAAGAATTTTTATGGTACTTCTAAAGTGCTTAAAAGAGTCTTGAGCCTTTACCTTGATCTTAATTCGTCTTGAATATAGCTGACTAAATAGGGTTGTCAGAGAGTACACTTCCGGGCAGCGGTTCACCTATGGCACTCACTTCTTTAATCTCTAAATAGTGTAGAGCAGTTCCTCTAGCAACACAAACCCAGAAGTATCAGCCTGTCAAGGAGACAGGCACTGATTTGTTTGGATCAGACAGTGAGGACCTTTATTTGTACCTCCAGCAGTGCTGCTTGGTTTTGTAGCACTTAGTAGCCCTCTCCAGGCACTGTACTTCACCACAAGAATAGCACTGTGTGAGGGAAAGCAGGGATGAGCATGCAGAGGTCTTCTGTTACTGCCCCCGTCATCCTCCATGAGTTGGAGAGTGAACGTCTGAAGCAAAGAGCTCTTTTATACTTGTGGAGGCTCCCCGTATAATTTGGAATCTTGATCTTGCAGGGTTCTATATTGCGCTGTGCAGGGGTAGCCAACATGGACTACATGTTGTTGGACTACAGCTCCCATTGCCAGCAACCATTGGCCATGCTGGCTGGGGCTGATGGGAACTGAAGTCCAACAATATCTGGAGAGCACCATGTTGGTAACCTTTGGTGTAGTGTAAGGTTACCAGATTTTTTTCCAGTTAATCTGGGGACACTTTAATTAATTAATTAATTAATTAATTAATTACTACACGTACGGGACCTTGATGCTGCAGCGATGGCGGTGGCAGAGAGGCAGCCGCCGCCTTGACCTCAACCGCCACATTTCCCCTTCCTCCGAGGCTTCTATCTTCTTTCTCCATGAACCTGGTCAGTCCTTGAGTTGTTGGTTCTTTGGTGGTGGTGGGGAAGCAGTGCACGGTAGGTCAGGCATGGAAGGCGGAGAAGGAGGGCCGATAGCGGCGGTGAGGCTTGGGCAGCGCAATGCCTCCCTTCCTATTGGAGCAGCCCCAATCCCATTCCTACTTGTGTGCAAGCAGGAGGGGGCAGGGATCCCTCAGCTGGGATGAGAGGCTTGCTGTTGCCTAAGAGAGATCCCTGCCCCCCTCCTGCTTGCACGCAAGCTCTGATAGGCAGCATGAAGCCTCCCTTCATAGCTTAGTTGCTGGGGTCAGGGAAGGTGGAGGCAGCCCAGAAGCTGCATCTTAAAGCCCCTGCACCACCATCTTATGGGGACTTCCAAGCAGCTCCTGAACCCAGCCAGAGCCAACTGCTCTGGGCTGCTGAGACTGGCGCTGCTGTGTTTTCCGGGGACATTAGATGAAATTTGGGGACATTTCAGGGGTGAAATTTGTCCGGGGACTTATTCGCAAATCCAGGGACTGTCCCTGGGAAACGGGGACATCTGGTAACCCTAGTGTAGTGTGTCTCCACGAGTAAAGAAGCCTCTTTCTGTTTCAGTTCACCCTCTGTGGTGAAAATGGGGAAGGCGCATGCTTGGTCCTGTTCTCTACTACAAAATGCTACTCATGTGCAGGGCTAGTCTAAAAGCTTCTAGATGGCACTGAGATATGGGGGCATGATACACCACCTTATTCAAAAGCAATCTGATACAGAGATTTCATACTGATGCTGGTACTTCTATGGTACTGGGCACTCCTTATGGTATTTTGAAAGTGCTTAACAGAGTCTTGAGCCTTTACCTTGATCTTAATTCCTCTTGAACAAAGCTGACTAAATAAGGACAAATCTTTCAGAGAGCACACTTTCAGGCAGTAGTTTCACCTATGGCACTCAGTTTTTACATCTTTAAATAGTGTACATCAGTTCCTCCAGCAACATGAACCCAGAAGTATCAACCTGTCAAGGTTAGAAACACTGATTTGTTTGGATCAGACAGTGAGGACCTTTATTTATTCCCCCAGCAGTGCTTCTTAGTTTTGTAGCACTTAGTATCCTGCTTTGGGCATTGTACTTCACAAGAGTAGAACGGGGTGAGGGAAAGCAGGGATGAGCATGCTAAATTCCTAACGTCTTCCATTTGTGCAGTTGAAACTGAATGTAGGTCTAGGCCCAGTCTCAGGGATGATTAGGTTATTAACTCCTAGCTGAAAATTAAATGTCAGAAGACAGCCTTTTTAAAAGCATATATGATGGAGCATTAGCACAGTCCATGGTCATCTTGGTATTCTACCTTGGAGGATAGAATCAGTTCAGAATCTGAATTTAAGCTTAAGGTCCAATATTAAGAAAACTAGAAACGGCAGCTGAAGATTCTGTAAAACCGTGTTGTGCCAGACTGTAACATTTGCATGGTTGTGAATCTGATTTAACAATATTAGACAACTTTCCTCTAAGGAGAATATTCATACTGCTGGAGCTTTACACTGCTAGTTTAGAGAAAGTTCCTCAATCTTAACCTTAAGTGCATTTGTGAGATTGGGAACTTGAGTCACTATTTATTTTTCTCCTCAGAGGAAATTTATGCCAGACTCTTGATTCTATTTTTTTATGAAGAAAACCCAACGATGAGCTCTTCAGAAGCAAATGTTTTAATTAAGTCCTGAATGGAGCTAAATTATTTGCAGAGTGGAAGCTTTACTATGCATTTGATGTTTGTATGGATTCCCATCCCCTGAAGCATCATACTACAGGTCACCGAGGTAATGGATACCAAGCAACTCAAGCCTATTCTAATGGTCAGGGATGATGGGAGTTATAATTAAACAGATCCCAGAGGGCAGCAGGTTGGGAGAGGCTGGTGTAGATGGAGTGCGCTAGATTACTCTGTGGTTGTAGAAAGCTTGTGTGTGTGTGTGTGTGTGTGTGTGTGTGTAAAGAGTCTGGCATAAGGCACATGGAGTCACACGATCAACATGGTTAAAGATGTGGAAAGGGAGCTTAGCCTAAATGGTGGTTGTGAAAACATACTTTGCCTGTTATCAGACGGAGAAGGAGACAGGAAGTGCAGGTGGCTCAGACTTGCCCTTATTGGTTCTTCTTTGTAATTTCTGCCACGGAATGCACATGGTTCATTTCCAACAGTACAAATTGCCTGAGTTTCACAGGCTACTTCCTCTTCTTGAACTTCCATTCAGCATCTTGGACATTGTGAAGAAGCACAGAAAACAGAAAACACAAGCCACTGGTGCTTGCTGTTCTCCAGCATTCAGTCATGTCCATAGCTACTCTGTTTCCTTTGGATCCAAGCCATCGTGAGGAAAACGTTGCCATTGGCATTGCATAATGGTGTCATCTAATGTCCTTTCTGAATGAGAATCGCATTACATATGTATTTCCAACCTTTATACACACTGGTGAAAAAATGATGCCAAATCTGGATTTTATAGCCAGGACCAATACAAGATAAGGGAAAGTGCAAGGAGAACAATGGAAGAACCTGGCAAACATGCTGTTTCCCCCCAGTGTAGACGTTAGTGGCCTCGCTGTATGGCACCCATTCCCTGGTTGGTAGTCCAAAATACAGGCTGAACAATGAGATATCCTGGCATAGAGAGACATTCTCCAAACTGCATTAAATGAGGGATTTGGAGGACATTTGGCCTGCATAAATCATAGATTCATCTGCTAGAATCCTCCTTTAATTGGGAGGATGCTTGATTTCTGTAACACATTTAGCACCACCTTGCCTCTATTTAATTACCTTGATAAAATGAGATACTGTGTAGATTTAGACATGCTTCTTGAGAACACTCCAACAACATGTTTATTTTTTTTTCTCCCTCTCCCCCCCCCTCTCTCTCCCATCTATATATGTGGCAATTTATAACAAAGAATTATGACCCATCTGCACCCCATTGGGTTTACTAACCACAGAACCTCTTGGGCCTGCTGATCAGAAGGTCGGCGGTTCGAATCCCCACGATGGGGTGAGCTCCCATTGCTCTGTCCCAGCTCCTGCCAACCTAGTAGTTTGAAAGCATGTTAGTGGAAGTAGATAAATAGGTACCACTGTGGTGGGAAGGTAAATGGCGTTTCCGTGCACTCTGGTTTCCGTCACGGTGTTGTGTTGCACCAGAATGGTTTAGTCATGCTCTCCACATGACCCAGAAAGCTGTCTGTGGACAAACACCGGCTCCCTCAGCCTGGAGCGAGATGAGCGCCACAACCCCATAGTCGCCTTTGACTGGACTTAACTGTCCAGGGGTCCTTTGCCTTTACCTTTTATAATCTAAAACAGATCCAGGGAAACAACTGAGAAAGCAGGAGAAATGGATGCATAGTTAGGCAAGGGAAGAAGATTCTATTATTTCACTTACAAATACTTTAATTTACGATAAGAATTAACCAATGTGGTGTGTGATCTAAAGGCTTCTTGGAAAACATGAGTTCCATACATAGTTCCAGAGGATACTCATAAAACATATCAATGCACACACACACACACACACACACACACACAGACAGAGTGATACCTCGGGTTAAGTACTTAATTTGTTCCAGAGGTCCGTTCTTAACCTGAAGCTGTTCTTAACCTGAAGCACCACTTTAGCTAATGGGGCCTCCCGCTGCCGCCACGCCACCAGAGCACGATTTCTGTTCTCATCCTGAAGCAAAGTTCTTAACCTGAGGTACTAATTCTGGGTTAGTGGAGTCTGTACGCTGTAATATATATATATATATATATATATATATATATATATATATATATATATATATGGTAAAGGGACCCCTGACCATTAGGTCCAGTCGTGGCCGACTCTGGGGTTGCGGCACTCATCTCGCTTTATTGGCCGAGGGAGCTGGCGTACAGCTTCCAGGTCATGTGGCCAGCATGACTAAGCCGCTTCTGGCGAACCAGAGCAGCGCACGGAAATGACGTTTACCTTCCTGACGGAGCGGTACCTATTTCTCTACTTGCACTTTGACGTGCTTTTGAACTGCTAGGTTGGCAAGAGCTGGGACCGAGCAATGGGAGCGCACCCCGTCGCGGGGATTTGAACCACCGACCTTCTGATCGGCAAGTCCTAGGCTCTGTGGTTTAACCCACAGCGCTACCTGCGTCCCATATATATATATATATATATATATATATATATATATATATATGTTGTTTTTCTATTAGCTGTGTCTGAATCTTCTATTTCAATTTCCTTGCTATCATCTTTTGCTTCCTTACTATATAATATATTTGTAAGAAAATAAGTCATCATGCTGCAGTTCACATGGCCTCCAGTAGGCAGCCAAGTGAATTGCAGGGGTGACAACAACAGATAAAGTGAGTGAAGGAAGCAGGCCGGCCAGTGGTGTTCGTAAGCAGGCCAGTGCAGTGAGTGAGTACATGGGTGGGTGGGCCTCGTGGGCCTTCCCATGTCTCCCATGTCATCATCATTGCTGCCACCACCCACCTGCTGGCTTGAGTGTGTGCATGCACACCAGGGCCAGGAAAGCCCAGGGTCTGAGTGACTGAATAGGCAGCCTGACTGTGCAAGTGAGTGAGTGAGTGAATGGATAAATGATCCAGAACAGCAGGCAGCCAGGTGGGCGTCCCAGGCAAGCATTCACATGCCCCCCATTGCCACCACTACTACTGTCATGGAGGGGACAAGTTGTTCTCCCCTTCACCGCTGCTGTCACCAGAAAGAAGCCCGCCTTTCAAAATGTGGTGGCTGCTCTTTGAGATGTGGCAGGGATTTTGTGTTATTCTAATCCTCCTCAGCAGCCATCTTGTGACTGGCACCCATGGCACTTTCTCAAAATTACACTGACCTAAAATTGTGACCTATGCACTAGTCGAAAACAGAAACTCTTGACTTCACTGGGTATGTTACCACCATACAATAATGATGAGAATAAGTGGGATTTATTTTCCATGTTATGACAGAAACTAGAGAGGAGATAGTTGATTATATCCTACTGTGTAAGGACAAAGCAGTGGAATGCTATTAAATATGAAAACTATCAAGAATGTGTTGGCCACCCTTAGAAATTTTACACACACACACACACACACACACACACACACACTCACACACCGCTTTCCCGACATGTTCAAGGAGCAGAAGTTAATGTAATTGGGGGTGAAATTGTTAAGTTGTGGCTGAACATATCAGACGACACAGTGATTCTTCAAACAGCTCTTGTTTATTCACAGGCCAGAACAGAACTGAACTGAAGGGTTCAGCCAGCCTGCTTATATAGAGCTCCACTAGAACGCAACAGTAACCATTTTCTGTAACTATCCAATCACTGAACGTCACTTTCAATCCCTTATTTGCATATGTGGACCTGAGTGAAAACTATCTACAGTATCCCCCTGCTGGCTCAGGGTGAGAACTTCAGTACATAACAGAAATAATTTTTAAAACCAAAAATACCAGCTTTTGGAAAAGAGCAATATGGTAACTGCCATAGAAACCCACTTCCTCTGGCTAGAACTGAATTTTACCTCAAGAATCAGAGGAGGGGATGGTTGAGTTCAGTATTGTGCTAGATTATGCTGAAAGAGTTGATTTACAGTTAAGTTTGCTGTTGGCTGGAATTATGTGATGAAATGTTTTGTTGCTGAATGCAAATAAGTAATTCCATCCCTGTATACTAGTCCTGTTTATTTGTTTGTTTGTTTAAAAAAGCTCAAATTGTGATGGCTCATTCACAAAATTGCCAGTTGGAGGTTCTGTATTCATCGTGGTATGCTGAGATTGTGTTCTCTCCATGCAGATGTTGAATCACTGTTGTCATTATAATTTATTTTTATTTATACTGAGCCTGCTGCTATAGTAGGTGCTGTACAAAAACACATAGTCTTGCCAGCAGGACTATAAAAAGAATGTGATCTATGTTCTAAGACTTATGTGCACAAGTCTGCATATGCCTAAATCCACACATATTTCCACTAAAAAATGGACTGCGGAGAAGGAACACGCACACATGTGTACAGATGTATGCTCATATGTCTCAATTCATGTACTACATAGAGGGGGTGACCTACAATTCCAGTGCCTTCTCACAAGAACAGAATTTCCAGCAAGGGAGTGTTTGCACTACCTCAATGATCCCTTAACTCCCATGCAGAGCTTTCATGTGTTTCTGTAAAGTAATCCATACTAATGAAGAGGATGTGCAGAGATGTGAGAATATGTCTTAAATTTGCATAGGACAGATTAGCAATTCATGCCAAAGATTTGTAGCAGCATCGTGTGTGTTATTTTAGCCTAATTAAATTGACTGGCCTATGCTGTCAAGAGCGCGCCACTGACCTCTCAGAACCAGAGTTCAGAGAGGAAGAATGATCTCCTCCTCCCAGCTCTATTATTCCCAGACTTCAGATGTTGTTAGAGAGGATTACAACAGTGCATTTGTTAACTGCCCATTAAACTATAACAATTATTTTATTTGAAGGGAGAATGATAAACTTGGTAGTGATTACGTACTTGGGGAAATAAAGCCTTCAAGGCACAAACCACTCTCAGATATTTGTGCAGGCTGTGTGTGTGTGTGTGTGTCTGTTTAAATCCAGATTGCATTGAGTTTATATGGCTTTCCATTTGAAAAAAATATAGGCCTGTTCTTAATCTGCTGTTTTTGTCCTAAATGTGACCTGTAATCACATGTGCAAGTGGTGCATTTAGCCCAGAATTATCCACTAGGAGAGTCTAGCTATTACTTGTATTCATGGTATGCTTCCCTCCTTGAAGAAATATCTAGTCATAGATAGATAAATGCTATTCAACAGTGAAACTTTGAAATTCATAGATCAATACCACAAGGATGTCCTCAGTCAGTCAAGGACCATAAAGACCCTATAGGCCTTTCCCTCAATGTGCTTAGCCAAACTTCAAACTGCAAATCTCTTGAAAAGACTCCTGGACAGACTGAGACCTAAAGACACACATGCACGTTCCTCCGTTGATGTCTGCAAATAGTGACTCGGATGTGTTGATAAGCAAACGAACACCATGGATATTTCCTCACTGTTCACACCTATGAGTGTGCTCCTATGAGTGTGAGTCTCCCTGAGTTCAATGGAGCTTACTCTCAGGTAATGGGGCACAGGGCTCCAACCTGAGGCTCAAGAAACACACTGATTAGGAAGCAAGCGATATAACTTCTTATGCAGATTCCAAGCCCTGAAAAATCTCTTGTTAAAAGGAGGAAATGGCTCTTAATCATGGTAGAAAGTAGGGAAATAGTACGTTCCTTCTGCTCAATGTCTATCTGGTATATGCTGTTTTTATTATGTTTTTATATATGCTGTAAGTCACCCAGAGTGGCTGGGGAAACCCAGCCAGATGGGAGGGGTATAAACCTAATACAGTGGTACCTCAGGTTACATACGCTTCAGGTTACATACGCTTCAGGTTACAGACTCCACTAACCCAGAAATAGTGCTTCAGGTTAAGAGCTTTGCTTCAGGATAAGAACAGAAATCGTGCTCCGGCGGCGTGGCAGCAGCAGGAGGCCCCATTAGCTAAAGTGATGCTTAAGGTTAAGAACAGTTTCAGGTTAAGAATGGACCTCCAGAACGAATTAAGACTTAGCCTGAGGTACCACAATAATAATAATAATAATAATAATAATAATAATAATAATAATAAATAATATATATCATAGTGGTCATAGTACAGCAGGCGTGGGAAGTCTTTTTCAATCTAAGGACCAGATCGAAAACTGGGCCCACCTACCCTGAGCCATTTTTGGCACATGCTTGGGGCTTTCTACCTGACAGTTGTCTGACTTCATTATGATTCCAGGTGGCAACATCAAAAGGGCTCACTGTCCATGCCAGTCAGCTGATCAGCACTGGCATTGAACCCCAATTGCACACTTTAAGCTCCCGACTGTTCCTTGGCAGCCCCATCTGTCCTGCCCTCCACCTGCTGCCACATATTTTAGGCCCAGGAGCCAAAGGCCATTCACAGCTATAGTATGGTCGTCGTTTAGTCGTCTTAGTCGTGCCTGACTCTCTGTGACCCCATGAACCAGAGCATGCCTTGGAAATTCCTTCTCAAAGCTTCTCCTTTTTCATGTCCATAGAGTTTTCATGGCATAAATACTGGAGTGGGTTGCCAGTTCCTTCTCCAGGTGGATCACATTTAGTCTAAACTCTCAGCTATCTGTCTTGGGTGGCCCTGCTTCTTGGGGTTATTCAAGCCCCTTCGCCATGACAAGGCAGTGATCCATGAAGGGGTAGTACGGTAAACCCAGGCAAGTTCTCTCCATTGAGAAATCTTCAACATACCTCTGTGCCAAATACAAGAAATGATACGAAAGCATAACTGATTGCGAATGGGCTTTTCCTTTTTACTGAGATGGTGATTTCCTTATATAAGGGAAAATAGCATTTGTGTAAAAGGAATGATGCATTAGCCCCAAACAGCAGAGTATTCTGTTAGTGACAGAAAGGCATTAAAGGATGGGACAAGGCAGAAAGCGACAGAAGAAATCGTATATCAGAGTGGACGAAAATCAAATAACAGGACCATTAAGATGTTAGAAGTAGAGCTGTGCACAAGGTGGTCCCTCGAATTTCGCCACCCTACATAGGAGCAGAGAAATTGTTTGTGCAGGAGGAAGGGGCATGATTTAAAAGCTTTGTTCCAAACAGTAATAATTTCATTGGGGTAGAAAATAAAAACTTGCTTAGAGGAGAAAGAAAGGAAAGAAGAAATACCACATAAGTGTAATACCATGATCCTACAATTTACAATCCCACCATAGCTGTCAATGTTTCCCTTTTTTAAAGGGAAATTCCCTTATTCCGAATAGGATTCCTTGCAAGAAAAGGGAAAAGTTGACAGCTATGAATCCCATATAACCCAAAAGGGCCATAACAGACCTGATTTTTTTTTTCAAATCCTTGATTATTATTTTTAAGACAAATTTGATTCCCCCCTTGAAACATTGATCCCTTAGTGAAGGTTCAGATTTTCCCCTCCCATACCTTGGTTGGGACTAATGTGTGTGAGCTCTTGCTCTTTTGTTCCCCATTGTTACCAAAATTATTTTATGCAATAACTTAACATACATAACAAGCAGAATCTTAGAAGACACCTCCCGCAAAGACAAAGGGTACAATCTTATGCAGATTACCTGGGACTGGAGTAACCTCATTGAACTCAGTGGAATTTGCTTCTGAGTGGATGGGGAAAGTCTCACCTGATCAAACTTCTACTGAAATCACAAAATGGGTGGGTGGGAGAGATCTGGTGACCAAGGAGCAAAAAAGGAGACTCGGGAGTTATGGAAACAATGTGACATAAGCCAGAATCCATTTTTACTGGACGATGGGGAGAAGAGGACAGACCCAGACTTAAGTAATCTCCCAGAATGCAGATTGATGTTGGAGGGAAGCTACTAGTGGCAGGGGAAGGAATTAATTATAAACTCGCCAGCAGAAGAGAGTTTTGCACCTACAGAAAAGCCAACCTGAGTGAGCTGGAATATCTATGATTGCTCTTTGCTTCTCAACCTTTTTGTTTTTAAGCAAGCCCTATCAATGGATGGAAGGAGGCACTCACCACTGGTGGGCAGGCAGGCAGTAATGGACTTGGCAGATGAGGTTTCTTCTGGCTACCCCAAAATGGGGTGAAGGGCCAGATGGCAGGAGGTTGAGCATGTCACAGTATGGGAAAAAGGAGATACCTGCTAGAGCGGGCTGGTTTGCACAGAATTATGTCTGGGAACATTCCACTAGAAAATGGCAACTGAAAACTTCTTTCAACATTGGCTGAAAATAGTGGACTTTTCTATCCTGCAATATTACCGGCTCCATGTTGCAGAGGATGACTGTGATGGCAGAAGAATAAATTGTTGCCCTTGCAATTTTTAAGACCTGGGCTCTCCTTTGATGTAAAGGAAGTTCGTATCGGAAGAACCCATGAGCGACTTGAGCCTAAAGTTCTCAGCTTTTGGTGAAACATAAACGGTAAACAAATTTTTGCAGGACTGAGGCCTCCCCACTTATGACTGGATCAACAACATTTTGAAAATATCGTCTTTTTTAAAAAAAATGAAGGGAGCCATTTTTGTGCCCTTGTATTCATCAACATAATTGTCCCTTCTTATCATCATGCTCATCAGTACTGATTAGGCAACTTCTAAAGCAGTTCTCCTATAAATCACTCTGTAGCTAAAATAAAATTAACTGTAGGTTAAGGTCACATTTAACTTGAGACTAGTTGAAAATGATAATTAGATCTTATTCATTTCTGCTGGTTTCTCTCTCTCCCCCCCCCCCCTGCGCTGCCCAGCATAACTTGTATGTATGTATATATGTGTATATGTGTCTTTAATACACTTATGTCTTAGGATAACTATATCCGATGGGGATAAAACTCTACATTCATATTACCTGAATGCAAAATTACATTGGTTTTACTGTATTCAAAGAAGTTAAGGAAGAATTGATGTGATTTTGTAATCTTGCACAGTAATTTTAATTGTTGAAAAAGAAGCTGCATGAAACTGATTTGAACAAATATAAATCTTCATTAATTTCACATGTCAATGCACCAATTATATTTAGGTATGCAATTAAACCTCTAATTATGTTTACAATGCCACCACATATTAAAATAGATATCTCTAGGCCCAGTCATTTGCTAGCATTCCCTGTTCTTTATGCAGGTGTACACCCCCACTCCACAGGTCGTTTACAAATTTGTTTGTGTATTTGTTACGCTACATACCCCAAAGTGAATCCTGATATTGTTTGCCTATGCTGTGCATTTCCATTAAATGCTGACCTGCAGACCATAAATGAACTTGATTGCGTGATCACAAAAATGTTATTCACCAGAGATATTTGCAGATTTGCTATCTGCAGTTCCTTTCCCCTTCAAAATATATGCTGCCATATTGCATCCACTAACCATTTTTTATCAATGATCAGAATTTCTAGACAAATTAGTATTTCTCATTTCCGTTTTGAGACATTTGCCTCCTTTCTTCCTAGCACATTGTGGGAGATGTCTTATCTTCTTATAGTGCATGAGAAATTTGGTGATGCAAGAGGGATGGGGTGTGACTTCCTTGAACTAGGCGCATGAGCACATTCAGCTCTGAAGATGGAACTGAGTTTGGTGGGCTGGTATTTGTTGTGGCAAAACGGAATCCAAATAACAAAGGCATGAGAATGTTGAAGCAATGAAAACAGGTGCTGCACAATTTTATTTTATTTTGTGATATCCACTTTTGCTTCTGAAGGTTGCCGGGGAAAGGATAAATTTGATGACTTCTCCTCCCTGCACTACCACCCATACCATGAAGCATCTCCAAGCTTTTGGAGTAGAACTTGGGGGTGCAATATGGCTGAGGACATCAGAACCCTATCATTGCCCTCCCTCTAAATAGGAAATTATTATTATTATTATTATTATTATTATTATTATTATTATTATTATTACCGTATTTATTTATACCCCGCCCATCTGGCTGAGTTTCCCCAGCCACTCTGGCGGCTCCCAATCAAGTGTTAAAAACAGTACAGTGTTAAATATTAAAAACTTCTCTGAAAAGGGCTGCCTTCAGATGTCTTTTAAAGATAGGATAGCTGCTTATTTCCTTCACATCTGAAGGGAGGGTGTTCCACAGGGTGGACGCCACTACCGAGAAGGCCCTCTGTCTGGTTCCCTGTAACTTGGCTTCTCGCAATGAGGGAACCGCCAGAAGGCCCTCGGCGCTGGATCTCAGTGTCCGGGCTGAACGATGGGGGTGGAGACGCTCCTTCAGGTATACAGGACCGAGGCCATTTAGGGCTTTAACGGTCAGCACCAACACTTTGAATTGTGCTCGGAAACATACTGGGAGCCAATGCAGATCTCTCCGGACCGGTGTTATGTGGTCCCGGCGGCCTCTCCCAGGCACTAGTCTAGCTGCCACATTCTGGATTAATTGCAGTTTCTGGGTCACCTTCAAAGGTAGCCCCACGTAGAGCGCGTTGCAGTAGTCCAAGCGGGAGATAACTAGAGCATGCATGCAGTCCGTGGGCAGGTAGGGTCTTAGCCTGCGTACCAGGTGGAGCTGCTAGATAGCTGGAAAGAGGAAGTGCATTCCTGCCTCATTGTCTCATGTTCATCTTTTTTTCGGGGGCTGCATGGCAGTGGTGCATGTGGCCAAAGGGGAAAGTGCATGGAGCAATTCATGTGGCTCTTACCTTTATACTGTCGTCTACATTCCAACCTGCACAGCTGTGAGAGGTTTCTACACACACAAACATCCTCCATTCAGGCAAGCAAGATACGTTATCACAGCTCAAGGATACATTGCAGCCTGACAAAAAGCCCTTGAGGAGGGTGCAGAGAGAAGCCTGACCTAGTGAAAGTCTCAAGGGCCATACAGAGAGGCACGGCGAACCTCATTGTTATTGCCATCCTCGTGTCACATGTGGCAAGTATTGAACTGAATAGTTGAGAGCATGAGGACTTGGAGGTGACTGAAGATCATCCCATTATCTGAAGGCTCTCTGTGCCACATAGCCAATCAATGTGTTCCTTTCTGTTTCTTACTTTAATGAACTAGTCTTCAATTCATTAATTTCCTTCCTGGTGGGTTTGTTAAATGGGGTGGTGTCATACCCTGTCCCCAGCAACTACAATGGCTCTGTCACAACTGGTAAGTTGTCGCTACTAATAGCATGCATGCACACACAGTCTTTCAGAAAATATGCAGCTTTTCACATCAAAAGCGCTATTTTCAGCACTACTGCAAACTAGAGTAGGAGGATTCAATATAATGTGGAAGTCCCATGCCTTGCTTGATGACTTACAATTGAGTGTGTGCACTGACACAGTAAATAAGCAGGGGTTTTTTCTGTTTAAGATGTCATCAAGTGGTAGGAAAGTGTCAGACCGAGAATGACTCATTCACACATGGAAGTCACCATTTGATGCCACAGTTACCAAGGGATAAAAATGCATGTGCGAACTAACCCTCTGCATTCAGATACATCTTATTCTAAGTTTGGGTAAGTGGGGGTGTCTTAGCCAAGCAGTGCAATAGTCCAGGGCAGGCATCCCCAAACTTGGCCCTCCTGATGCTTTGGGACTACAATTCCCATAATCCCTGCCCACTGGTCCTGTTAACTAGAGATGATGAGAGTTGTAGTCCCAAAACATCGGGAGGGCCGAGTTTGAGGGTGCCTGGTCCAGGATCTGATGCAGGCTTTTAGGACCTTGGATAGCTCACTCTGGCAGCTGGCTACAAATCAAGCTCTCTGCAAAGAGAACAACAAGCAATGTGCTTAGCTGTGTTGCTCACCAATAGTCCTGAGCCAACTTCAGGCTTAACAGATGGCTCTCAGCTTCTACCACTTTAGAGAAAAATCTGCTTGGACCTAAAGGGATCATGCTCTATAATGACCCAACCGATCTGGTTGGGTTGGAAAGCATTCTACTGCCTAGTATCATGGGCTTCACCTGCTGAGCAGCAGCCTGAAGGAGCAGAAGGCAAAGCGACTTCACCTGCTGCTCATCAGCCTTCTTGCTCCTGATGAGAACCAGCTGGCTTCAGCTTTCTTAAGTAGGGATTCCAGCCTCAGTCAGTTGCTGGAAACAACATTTGTTGTTCCTGGCCAAACCTTGCTGCTTCTTGCTTCTCATGCCCTTGGAGATATTCCTGACCTTAGGACTGGACTGAACCTTGTATACAGATTCTGCCTCCAGGCAAGTACCCCCCTGAGATTTGGCTGGCTTCTTCCTCCACTGAGCTCTGCTGTGGTTGGCAGCACAGAGCTACAACACCTATGGACATGACATGTTTGGAGAAGGAACTCTCCTGAGCTTCAGGTGGCTTGGGGGAAAGGGTTAGAGGCAGGGCATGGTTACCTGTTCAGGTAGAGAAAATGGAGGCATAGCTGTATCCCAGAGCTCCACTTTCATAGGACTTTCTAACAGCAGAGTTGTTTTGGACTGATAGGTCTTCTCCATTGGTAGGTTTGTCAGGATTAGAAGCACAGCATTCTCTTTTATTTGGTTCCAGGTAAAGTCTGGAGTGTCGCATGCAAGTAATTAATACATGCAATTAATTTAATATTTATTTCCTAAAGGTTGAATCCAACTTTAGTCCTACTCATAGACCAATTGAAATTGGTGGACACAACTAACTTGACTCCATTACTTTCAGCAGGTCTGGTCTTTGTATAGCTTAGTTGGATACATCCCTTCATTTCTATACTGCATTTCTCCCAAACAAGTTAAGCTGGTTTGTTGTAATGGCTTTTCATCTAAGAGACGTGAGGCAAAGATGATCAGGGAGGAAAGAGGAAAGGAAGCAATTTCACATTCCAAATATCATGTGAATGGCATTCTGCATGATTACCAGGAAGTCCATATATGAAGAGCTGCTTAGGTTCTAACAGTATAGACATCCACTGGAAGGGAGGAGCTAAAAGTCACTTGATACCAACTTATCCAAAGGAGAGAACCTCACTGTGTCAGTGTGTATGTATATGCATATAGTCGTACCTCGGTCTAAGAACAGTCCTGTTAACGAACGATTTGGGCAACACACTCTGCAAAACCGGCTAGTGAACTTTGCCCCGGAAAACGAATGAAAGCTGACCAGTGGAAGGGCACCCGTGGTAGGAAGCCTCATTGGGGAAAGCGTGCCTCAATTTAAGAACGTTTTCAGTTGTAAGACTGGACTTCTGGAACGAATTAAGTTCGTAAATGAAGGTACCGCTGTATACAATATGTGTGTGTGTGTGTGTGTGTGTGTGTGTATGGTGTTTTATCGGACTGTATCAGATTTAAATTATTATATTTCAAAATTAGAAGAAGCTGATGTATGCCACAAGTAGTAGTACAACTTTATTTTGTCAAAAATAATTATATTTATATTCTTTTTTAAAATCTGTTATGATCTGTCTTGTCTTTCTAAATTTACTCAGTCCGCGAAGCAATTTATTTAGGAATATGTTAATTATAATTGTACCACACACACAAAACAGGCTCATTTTTAGTCCCCCCAAATATAGGCAAGCCACTGTAAAACACTGGCTGCAAACTAACGGAGAAGCTTTTCTATCAAAAAATCCTTGGCGGGGAAAACTATTTTTCTGCCTTAATTAGGTCACCTACGATGGTGGAAATATCTCTTCTGCGGAAGTAACATGATTGACACTATGCAAATAATTGTTTTGTTTTTGTTTTGTGGTAGTTGGATTTCTGAGGTAAGCAAAAAAAGACATGAAATAATCATGTGATGCTTTGTGGCGGTGAAAACAGAAATAAAACTAGTAATTTATGAACTTATTACTTGGGCCACATTTACACCATACATTTAAAGCACTCGTGACACCACTGGGAGAACAGGGGTTTCCTA